>NW_016107406.1:5871196-5906382 GCF_001604975.1 Cebus imitator
AGAAAAGTCATATTTTGACCACCACACCCGACTAATTTTCTGTATTTTAGTAGAGACAAGTTTTCACCATGTTGGCCAGGATGATCTCAATTTCCTGACCTCATGATCTGCCCGCCTCAGCCTCCCAAAGTGTTGGGATTACAGGTATGAGCCACCATGCCTGGACAAAAATAGAATTTTTTTTGAAAAATTTATTTCTAGAATACTGAACATGAATAAATACACATAGAATGTACTTTGGATCTTTAAGTTGATTTGTTTGTATTTGTTCTCTTTTGTTTCTTCATTTATTTGTTCATTTTTGAAACAAAGATATATTGAACAGCCTCTAAGTGTCAAGTGTTATTCAGTTGTAGACAATATGGGTGCAGACTTAAAAAATGCTTTTTTAAATTTGTCAGATAAAAAATAATTTTTTGGAAAATGTGCTACTCTTCCTGGGATGGTTCCTAAGCCATTTAGACACAACCACATCTTTCATAGCCTTCCACCAAGGAATAACCTGTATGTTTATATCAATTATAGGTCAACAGTCTTTTCCCAGACACCAATCCCAACAAACATGAGACAAAATGAGCAGTAAATAAGAAGAGGTAGGGATTTGACTCAAGAACACAGCTATGTCCGAAGCAGTTTATTGCAGAGTTTTTCTCTAAGAGCAAGATATATGAAAAATGACTAGTAGCTTGCATGTCTAACAAGAGAAATGCTTAGGTAAATTAGCATCACTTTGACTGACTTTTATATCATAGAGCTATCACAAATAATAATGACAAATTTTGACAATATGAAAATTAAAATATGATGTGAATATGGCAAGTAGTTAAGATGTATGAATCCTGGGTTATAAGCGTTACATTATTTCCAGTACTGCTAAATGTTTAATGTAGTTCAGAACTTGAAAAAGAAAAAAAGAGAAAAGAATAGTTAATGAGAGGAAAGGCAGATACAGTATTCTCCAGTTCTACCATCTAGAGAATTCATCCTACAAGTCCCATGCCTATTATGACTGCCTTAATTCAGACCT
This sequence comes from Cebus imitator, assembly GCF_001604975.1. Classification (NCBI taxonomy): domain Eukaryota; kingdom Metazoa; phylum Chordata; class Mammalia; order Primates; family Cebidae; genus Cebus; species Cebus imitator. The sequence continues at coordinate 5,872,224 of NW_016107406.1, forward strand.
TCCTATCTTTGCCTAGATTTCTGCAGCAGTACTTTTATTCAGTCACGTGTTCAACAAAAATTGGTTAGGCTCTGGAGACATAGAAATGAAAGACTTGTACCTGTCCTCAAATTGCTTAGTCTACGTTTGAGACATTGCTTCTTAATTAGTCTCCCAGCCTCTGGCCTCTGTGGTGTCTCTAGACGTGATCTCTCTAAAACATGGCTTTGATGATATTTAGAATCATTCAGAAGTTATCTGTTGCCTCTGATGGTGTCCAAAGTCAGTGCAGTGTATAACATCCTTCTCATGGGCTGTCTATCGGCTTTTCTAGTTGCTTCTGCTGCCATTGTTTTTTATCCCAACCTAAGCACTGCCTCTTCTAAACCTTGTGCCATTTAATAAATGCACACGACCACCTCCCTGTCAATCACGCTGTCTGCACTGTTGTTTTTCCCATTTGGCAGCCTTTGCAGCCCTTGCTAACCTGGCCAATTTCACCTCAGGTTGGATTCTCTGGGAAGCCTCCCTTCCAGACAGGGTCAAGTGCCTCTCCTAGAAATTCTCCTCATTAATAAGCCAGTACTTACCAATGTTACGGTCAGTGCTTTTCACTCTGTATTGCCCCATCTATTAGTCAATGATATTTGGGACAAAGACAGTATCCTTTATTTCAGACGGTCTAGTAACTAATGTGCAAGGATTGTTGAGTCAAATAGTCCAGGTTTGTATCCCAGTCACACCCTTTTGTATTTAATAATAGAACTTACCTCATTGAGTTACTGTGTGCAATTAAATGACATAATACAGGTTTTGCATATGGTAATCTCACAACACATTTAAGCAGTTGTTAGTTCTATTGATTTTTAATCTCTTTATCCCCAGAGTGTTTGACATGTGTTCAGTGAGCATTTTACAAATGAAAATATAGACGAAAGAAATAGTGGCTTCTAAATTTAGGAATGATTGCTTTTGATCTAGACATTTCATCTAGTGCCTCTGTACACTGAAAAATACCTGGAAAGGACACCCCAGAAAGAAGGAGCAATTGAAAAGGCAAAGGCCATGAGAGATGAGAAGATGATCAAGGGAAAAGGATACAGGATGAAGATTCACAAGTTGGGGTGGGGAGGAGAAGAAGAAGGAAAGGAAGAGGATAATTGGAAGGTAAATTAGACTCTTGTAACTTGCTAATTATAGTGTGGCCTTTCCTATTTGCAGTGGAAATCTGTAGAACTACCTCTCAGGAGGTTCCCTTTCTTCTTTTGAAAACTTCTTTCTTTACCCCTGACCAAATTGATCGGTTTGAGTTTGTTGCCTGATCGAAGCAGCATCACTAAGCCCAAAGCTGTGGTACATAAAACCCACAAACTATGTGTGTCACAGTATTCATCCAGATTGCAGAAGTACAAGGCTGCCGTTTTAGGCCAAAAGAGAGGAGAACAGGGTGACTACGATTTTCAAGGAGCTATTTCTTATTGTTTCTGAGGCTCAGATGACCCCATAATCTCTGTTATTTTGGCAGTCCATGAAATAATCGAGTGTTCTTTCATTGATTTCCTTTTGCTTATACTAGTTTAAGTTGGGTTTCTATTACATGCATTCAAAAGTCACAACTAAACTTTATCTACTTGGTTCTATTTCCCACTGTATGCCTCTGTGCACCTTCTGTTCCTCTCACTCTGAACTATTTATATGGTGCGATTTGGCTGTGTCCCCACCCAAATCTAGTTGTAGCTTCCATAATCCCCACATGTTGTAGGGGCAGGGGGAATCCTCATAATCATTACCTGCAAAGAGAGAAACCACAAGAACACATAGAGATATATTTTACTACATAAAATGTTAAATTTAAATATCAAAACACCCATCAATGAATAAAGAATATTTAAAGTTCACATATAATACCACATTTAGAGAAATAATGTATTTTATTTTCAATTGCATATATATGTTACTATTATTATTATTACTATTATTATTATTTTGAGATGGAGTCTCATTCTGTCACCCAGGCTGGAGTGCAGTGGCATGATCTCGGCTCACTGCAACCTCCGCCTCTTGGGTTCAAAGGATTCTCTTGCCTCAGCCTCCCAGTAGCTGGGATTATAGGTGCCCTCCACCATACCTGGCTAATTTCTTGGTATTTTTTTTAGTAGTGACAGGATTTCACCATGTTGGCCAGGCTGGTTTCAAACTTCTGACTTCAACTCATCTGCCTGCCTTGGTTTCCCAAAGTGCTAGGATAACAGGCGTGAGCCACTGCGCCTGGCTAATATGTTTTTTTGAATTGCATAAATGTAACATATTTTAGCAATCTTTTTTTTAATTGCATTTTAGGTTTTGGGGTACATGTGAAGAACATGCAAGATTGTTGCATAGGTACACACGTGGCAGTGTGATTTGCTGCCTTCCTCCCATTCACCTATATCTGGCATTTCTCCCCATGCTATCTCTCCCCAACTCCCCACCCCCCGCTGTCCCTCCCCTATTTCCCCCCAACAGACCCCAGTGTGTAGTGCTTAGCAATCTTTTTAATATTAAAATGACAAATTACAAGTTGATACTAGATGAAGACCTGAATAGAAAAATGGGCAAATAACACAAATAAAAAATTTATAAAATTAAGTGTAAAAATTGACATTTGAAAATTTTAGAAGTTTACTAAAAATGGAGGAACACCTACTTAACTGTTTAGTCCCTGGTTTGCCCACCCAATCTCACATCTCATAGTATATCCACGATATGTTGTGTATTGCTCTATGACTTTTCTCATTCATCTTCGTATTATGGTTATTTTGCCACCTGTGTCTCTCACTAGGCTTTACTTCCCTTTGAAAAGCCCAGTTCTCTGTTTATCCCTCATGCACTAAGTCACAGCATTTAGTTTGGCTCTATGAAGGTTTATGGAATGAATGGTTCAGGCAAGAGAGGGTCTTAAAACAGGAATGCTCCACTAAATAATTTGTCATTGGTGTCTCTCTAAAGCTCCAAGGTAAATGTCTTTATTTCCATGAGATTTGTTTCTGTAATTGAAAAATATCTATTCTTTGTATTAATGCCTTATTTTTCTGATTTGTCTTCACTCTTATACAATTATGGGCAAGTTTTCTTCATTATAAAAATATTTTATCTCAGAGCCAAATGCTCCAATTACTAAAATAACACTTTATCTGGTTACTGTGATTTTTCCCTATCTCCTGTTTCTTTTGTTGTTATCAGAACTTCCATTTACACAATGCAAGGTGCATTTTTTAAAAGAAACTATCCATCCTGCATGGTGTGTTAATTTCAGCGTAAACGTATGTAAAGTCAATATGTTAGCTATTTTGATATGCATTAAACTCTATTCTTACTTTGTATTCTATGCCACAAAAGCTGAGGATGGGGGGGAGGGTGTTGTTGAGTGAAAGAGACAGACCAGCACAATATTCATATCTTAGCTTAATAGAGCAGTTCACAATCAATAAAGATATAATAATCTCATTATAATAAAGTTTCACTAAATTGCAATCATAAATCTTAGGTTAAGGGAAACAAAAATATAATTTGGAAAGGCTTTTTGGGATTTTCAGAGTGGAAGATGCTTAGATATCAGTCAGAACTGTGTTCAAATCTCAGTTACCTCACTTACTAGTTGCATGGCCTCATACAACTCAAACTAAATTTTTATAAATAACTTTAGTCCTGAAGCAAGATCTTAAAGGATATTTTAGGTAGCACTTGCATTAAAAGGCAAATCAGTCTCAATCAGTCAAATAACCTGAAAGCTTTCCTTGAAGCTTTGTTCTATGCTGAGCAAGGTGTAGTGCATCCAAAAACACACACACACAAAAACAAATAACAACAAAAGCATCACTGCAATAGCTCTAAAAAACAGTTCAGGCCATCTTGTTTGCTCTGAGTTCTCTGCATCAAGACACGCTCTGTCATCCCTCATTACCTCATGGCATATAGGATTGCTTTTAATCTTTTAAAAAATCTTCCAAAAACAAAAGCAGAAATATAAAAACAGTAGCAATCAAGTATATTTAATATGATATAATGTTAGCATTTTAAGTTAGTAGGAAAAGCTGTATTTTTAATGTTAAATTATTGAGGTAAATCATCAGCTATGTGGAGAAAAATAGTAAAGTTTAATCTTGACCTTATGCTATATTGTAACACAAATTCCAAGTATAGAACAAGTATAGAAAATTAAATCACAAGAGACTATTAAATTGTAAGTGAATCTGTATACTTTTGGGGAGAGGAAAATCTTCATAAGCATTATCTCCAAAGAGAGAAATCACAACAAAACATAGTGCTAACTTTGACTACATAAAAGGCTAAATTTAAATATCAAAAATCTCATCAATAAATAAAGAAAATTTAAAGTTTGCATATAAAATACTTAGAGATACATTTTATCTTTAATTGCATATATAATATGTTGTTTTAATTGCATAAATGTAATACATTTTAGAAGTCTTTTTAATGTTAAAATGACTAATTGTAAGTTGATAATAGAAACATGAAGACCTGAACAGAAAAATGGGCAAATAACACAAATAAAAAATTTATAAAATCAAATACAGAAATTGTCAATAAATATTTGAAAATTTTAAAAGTTCACTAGAAATGGAAGAACAAAATTTAAAAATTAAGGAAATACAAAAAAAATCTAATAATTATAAATGATAACTACACATTAAATTTCTAGGAGTTAGAAAACAATAATATCAAATGGAGACAGCATAAGAATGATGATAGTATCAAATGAAGACGGTTTTACACACTCATGGGGGATAGTTATAACTTTTCTGGTGGCTAATTGGGCACTAAAAGCCTTAAAAATGTGCATACTTTTGACCTAGGAATCTCACTTTTAGGAGTTAATGTGAAGGGAATAATTGAACAAGTATACAACAAGTTAGTCTTCTTTTACTTTTTAAATGGTAGAAAATTAGGAACGATCTAAATGACAAATGGTAAGAGATGAGAGATACAGCACCTCTGTCTAATGAAATACTGCTCGACCATTTAAAAGTGTCACGGAAGCATATTTATTAACATGAAAATATATTGAAGATACAAAAATGCTTAATTATAAAAAAGTTATGAAATATGGAATTAAAAAATAAAACTGGAAAGGATGCTGTTAGAGCATTGGCCAGCATTTCTCTGGATGGTAAGATAATGGGCAATTTTTACATAAAACAAAACCTTTTTTTTGGTTTTGCTTTTTGTTTTTCCAAGTTTTTCTATGTTAAGTATTCATTCAGCCACCTCTTGCAACTCATCTTAAATTCTTTAATTTAAGCCCCTCCTATGGCACCCATCTTCTGGCAGGGGGACCCCACCACACCTTGCTTCCTCTCCACAGATTTTCTGCTCTTTGACTGCAGGTGATTCACAGCATTCACATCCCACACGGCAATCGTTAACCCACAGGGATAGAGTCATCAGAGAAATACTCTATTCTAATGTCAAATGCGTTTTTAGGGCCCCTCAACAGGTCCCAGCAATTTATCCTTGGTTGTCCACAGCAGTGACCGGATCATTGTGCCCTGAACACCAGTGCCTTAACACACTTTTGCATTGATCATTCTCCTGTTTCGGTCTTCCCAGTCTCTCCCTCCACCTCCCAAAAACACTTTCTGCATGCAAATAAACCTTATCTCAGGCTTTGTCTTTGAGGGCACCCAGACTAAGACATGCAGATGTTAATTTCATCATAATGAACTACGGTAATACTCAAAGCCCTTGATATAATTTTAATACAAATAACCACAGGCTCAGAGTTCTAAAGCACATGGATAACAAAACAATCAGAGATTTTTATTTTTTTGTTTTTTACTAGTACTTCTGGAACCACAGTAGAACTCTGCTGCCCATTAGGCAAGCTCAATATTATACAGTATATTGCCCTTAACTGTTTTCAGGCTATTGTTTAGATTTTATAGGAGATAGAGCTGCACTGCTGCTAGAAATAGTAAGAAATGGGAGAGCAGAGGACAGTTGTTTCCACTCCCACTGGAGTAATCCCACTGCATGGATTATGGCAAAGAGCCTAACATTGTCTGCTACTAGAAGCAGCAGTCCCAAGGTATCAACATTCCGCTTAGTTTGCAGTCACCAGGGTCACCAAGAAAGACAGGATTCACACAGGCACTGAATGGACCAACACTTAATGCATATAGAAAACAGACAAAGCAAGATCAGCCTCAGCAGTGAATATTGGTGCCCACGGCCAGCAGGACTTACCCTGTAGCAGGGAGATGGTCTGCTCACACTCATGAGCCACTCTCTCCCCTCCAGGACCAGAGATAGCAGTAAGATTGACCAGGTGCCATGTGATGCACATGCTTAAGCAAAGAAGTACACTTCAAGCCTGAAATAGGTAAAAAGACCCCCAAGGATTCCAGTAAAAAACATTTATAACACAGGCTATAAAGGTTCTTTATTTCTCTGTAATGAAATGTTCTAGGCCCATGGCACATTGCCACTGAGCAGGAGTCAGAAGACTACACCTATGGGACTGCCTTTCCCAACAGGGGTTCAGTGGTTTAAGACATGACATTCATAGGAAGCAATCCCACAGCAGCTATGGGAATAAAAGTGGATTCTAGGCTATATATTCTGTCTAGGTTAACATTTTGCTACAGGTCACAGGAATTATTATTATTTTTCTTTACAAGACCACCTACCTTTATGGAATTAGAAAGTTCAATTCTTTTTCTAATTGCTTCCCACTTTCTGGCCAACCTTGATAACCTAATTCAATGGTGCTTAGAAGAGCCACAGAAATCTACCATTAAAATTGATGGATGGCAGTCATTTCTCACATTGCAGGGAAAATTAAGTTTATAGATATCATCTTTTTCATTTTAAGTATTTCTTCTACAACTTTGGCTTAAACCTTTGGCATCTGGTCTCTATGGTCTCTCTGTTAGAAAGCAGTCTACAATGATATCTAATTTCATACAGTGACATATTTATTTTGCAATATAAACTTGATTACCTCATAGTGTTCTTCAAAAATACCATTCCTTTGGGTGACTGTGCCACCTGAATTTGTTTGAAACACTATCCTAGTGGAGCATAGTTTAGCTGTTGTACTTTATTAGTCACCTAAATAGCTGTGTGAGTATTTCACAAGAATTGTTCCAATGCTAAATGAGAATCAAAGAGGTGGAAAACTAGAATCTGACCAAGATTTTCTTCAACGTCTTCTGACTTTGAATCTATTCTGCTTCCTCTGGTTGTCTCTAGCAGGAGCCCTTGAGGAAGCTTTAGAGAGGAATTGGCATTCTTCTCCCTCCAATGTAGCCCTTTGAGCCTTCCACAACTGATCTAGTTGCACTGGCCTTGTTCATCACCAGGTAATCATTAGAAGTGATAATGTCACAATGCAGTGCAAATTGAAAGGCTGATTCAGTAACAAAAATTTGCCTTAACTGATGAACTGATACCTTATGGGTGAGAAGCTGGGTGTCTTAAAAAGCATCAAGCCATGCAGGGAGGATGCATTACAGTACCCAAGAAACCCAAAGGAATTTTCAAGACAGAAATTCCCCAACTGAATGGGCTGCATGGAGCAGGGATTCTACATGACAGCAGATCACCACTGGTGTGCCTAGGGGATTATTGAAACAAGCAAGGGCAAAAAATACTATATGCCCTTTCATGGCTTGAGTTCTTGAAGTGTCTTGCAAACTTTTCATTATAGCCAGAGCCCTTTTATCAAGTCAAATCCCAGAGGAAGATCCAACCACAGTTGCTCTATTTGAAATGAGAGGGTGAAGGCCTGAAGCCCCCCTAATCTCTCTTCCAATTTCCTCCCCACTCAATCCCTCCAGGGGTTAGTGTGGGTATATTTAAGCAGATTTCAGAGTGGAGCCTTCAGCCAAAGAAATGTGATAAATTCCTAGAATATATACCAGTCCTTCATGTCAGAGCAGCCTCTGGCATGAGGATTACACTAAGATTTACTGAACTTGGCTCATCTATCTTCTTGGATTGCCTTTGACTGCCTGTCAACCCTGGAAATTATTTACCTCCCCAGAGTTTAAACTAATCCCTAGTTTTCTTCTTTTCATTGCCACACTGCTTATTCACCTGTCAGATGGCAAATATATTTCCTTTAGCTCTGGAGAGTCTACTTGCTTCGAACCTATTTGGTAGATTATAGGGTCTGAGTACCTTAACTTTGGGGAATTCTACAGACTTCTTTTTACCACTAGAGAATCTAGTTATAGCTTTTCAGTTGTGTCTGTTTCTCCCATTCCTTAATTTTTTTATTTTTTGAGATGGAGTTTTGCTCTTGTCGCCCAGGCTGGAGTGCAATGGTGCGATCTTGGCTCACTGTAACCTCTGTCTCTCAGGTTCAAGCAATTCTCTTGCCTCAGTCTCCCAAGTAGCTGGGATTATGGGTGCCCACTACCACACTTGGTTAACTTTTGTATTTTTAGGAGAGATGGGGTTTTACCATGTTGGCCAGACTGGTCTCAAACTCCTGACCTCAGGTGATCCGCCCTCCTCAGCCTCCCAAAGTACTGGGATTACAGACATGAGCTACCGCGCCCGGCCATTTTTTCCCATTCCTTTAAATCAGAACCTATCATTACATAAACAGCAGGAGAGGGAACGTAAGTCTGTTGCATGACTTTCCCAATAGCACTCTCTAAGGATGAGCCCTGGTTGTCCCTATGAAGTCCAGATCCCAGAGCGGGAAGGAATAACCTCCCCCACTTTTTTGATGATGTTGGGGGAACTGGAAGGTAAAGCTGGAAAATTCTGTCAAGTTAGAATCGCAGTTGTCAATCTTGATGCCTCCCTACCTCTTACATCCCACATGTAAGCCTTCATCAGGCGTTGTCAATTCTGCCTATTCAATCTCTCCAATCTCCTCCACTTTGCTATTCCCAGTGTCACTGCAGGAAAGTCATACCTTACTTAAAGATCAGACTATAAACAGTTGAGGCTAGGTGAAAATCATGTATTGTTACAGTTATCCAGAATACCTGGGGAAGATGCCCCAGGGGAGGCAGACTTACTGCTTCTTAGTAAATCCAACACAGTTTTCTCCCTAGTGTTGGAACAAACTGCTGTTTCTTCAGCTGAGCGCTAGATGAAGACATTAATATGTATTTAGGGACCATATTGGATGAAAATATATACATATTTAAACCCTGTTATGACATTTAGCATGGTGAGATATCTATATGGTGCAATGCATAGAAATTGAGGAAACAAGAGTTTCGTATCTCACATTTTGGGCTTTCTCTGGAGCATACGCTCCTTTCATCCAATGACAGTGTTGGCATTATCTAAAGTGCTATTTCTCTATGTCTGTTTTTTTTTCTCCAATTCTCTCCCCTCTCTTTGTTATTTAGAATGTATAATTGAATGCCAGTAATATGATGGGATTCCACTCTGTTTATTTTTAGGTACCAACATCTCATATGAATTACAATGAAAATTCTCTAAAAAGACTCTTATCCCCCAGTATTCATCTTCTTCAGTCCATTTACCATCTGAACTCAGGATGATATAGCTCAAAAACAGATCTGATCGTGTCTCTTCCTCCCTTCCCTTTTAAAAATCTTTCAACCGCTTCTCATTGTCCTCAGGATGAGTCCAAAGCCTTTGGCATGACACAGGAGCCCTTCATAATCTTCCCCTGCTCTTTGCAAGTCTCTGCTATCACCACACTTGCACCCATCGCACTGCTACTTCCTGTGAAATCAAACTGCTTGCACTCTCTAAAAGGGCAATACTTCCCATATCTCGAGGCCTTTGCACATGTCCTCTGCATCATCTTTGCATGGCTAACTTTTCCTCACCCTTAAGATTTCAATTTAAACATGAGGTCCTCTGGGACCTTCTTTGCATGTTTGTAGCACTGCCACTTCTGCAAGCTAAACCTATACATTTCCGTAACTGTAGAGTATCCAAGTCCCCGGTAAAGTCTTGAGCAATCACTCCCTATTCTTACACTCCAAGGAAATCGAGAGACTTCAAACAATTTTGTTTCATGAGCCATGTTATTGATTTCTTTTCCTGTAATACCAGCTCATTTACAACACAACAGCAACAATAATTATTATAATAACAATAATGTAAGAAGAAGAACTAATGCATTCGCAGTGTATATGCTGGGTATTCTTCTAAGATATGTATATTTATATATGATAAATATATTCATGTTTACTTACTTATACACACATATATTTGCTCTTTTAATATGTACAGAGTTGCTATTACACTCTTATATCACAGGTGAGGAACCTGAGACATAGAGAGACACTAATTGACTTGCAAGGTGGACACAGAGAATACTCACACACATACTTTTCAGTAAATCCAGCCCAGCCAGTCTTTCATTTAGTAGAGGAACAAACTAGAGAAATAGTGATCCAAGCCCAGGAATTGTAATCTAAGAACCTGCCTAACCAGTGTGTCCTCAGCTCTCTGTACTAACTTCTGGTATAGACTTTAGCTTGCCATTCTTTCCAGTTGACAGTTACCCCCTTCTCATGCTAGCTGCTCAATGGGTGCTCATGCAGCATGGAACAGAAAAAGTATTCTTTAAGAAGAGCCCACCCTTAGAAGACTCACTATGCATGTATGGATTAATTTTTCCATGTGTCCTCCCTATCATTATTGTTTGCCATAACCAGGAGCCCTCTTACCTCAACAGTGTCTCTTTTTAAACAAATGGTTGAATTCCACCCACAGAACCACACGGAACATTTCCCTGGACTGCCCCGATCCAAGCATTATGCTATTTGTATTCATTAAAACTGACTGAGGGTTTCTTTGTATTTATCACCAGTTTGACTTTCATAGCTGAGGCTTACTCTGCTGTCAGCAGGATTCCTGGTCCACCTTGGATGTTTTCGAAGTGAAAGTCCAAGAACACAAATGAATTCTGGCAGCCAGAAGTCCCAGTTTAGTGTATGAGTTCCAGTGAGATGAGAGGAGCTGTATTTTAGGATAAAACAATTAAATAACTCTGAATTAAACCTATGGTGTGCTCATCACATTCTTTTCTTAGATTCATGTGCAATGTTAATGTACTTGACATGATTCAATTATATCTTAAAATCCTGATTGCTAAAGCCAATCAAATAATAAAAGCATAATATACCAGTCATATTTACAAGAGTTGTATAGCGCCATTGACCCTGGAAAGGGCATCTTACCTCTAATTGTGCATTATGGACAATGTGGCCCCTATAAGCCATAAAAAATCATCGTTAAAATGCTAAAATAAGATTATGAGTTCAACCAAAGGTAGGAGCTTTACATTAAGTTTTATTAATATTGAAAGAGGACGAGGAGCACAAATGAGGACAAACTATAGCATCTTTTTCTAGTCTGCTATGTGGCTCCAGTCCCAGGTCCTTTACTGTGACCACCAAATGCTTATGATCCCTTGCACACTTAGGCAATCTCATTAGAGAAGTAGACACTATAGATCCCTCTGGGGATTTTCCTACTGGAGTAAGTAGAAGAGTTTAGCTTAAGAAGAATATGATACTCAATTTCACACCTCTGCAACCTGCACATATTGGTTGGAAACAATGGGAGTCATCTGGAGTTTGAGATGTGTCTCCCATTTGTAAGGACACATAGCTTCTGCAGGGATGTGTTGCTGGCTATTTCCTTTCAACACCGTGCCACCAAACATGCCACAAGGAAAAGTGAAATCTGGCAGCAAACTCTCACCTTCTGGAGTCTGTCTAATGCTCTGCTTGGATTTGCGTATATAGAAAGACACAGGCACTGAACTGGTTTTCTCAGAAGTGCTGTCTGCCTTTGGCTTGTTCTTCTTCATTAGAGGGAACTTTCTTTTTCTCCCTGTTATTCTTCCTAGAATTCTCTTAGATTAAAGAGAAAGAAGTAGTATAGTTTGGAACAATAAATCCTTTCCATCTTTCAGGTTTGGTTGAAAATCTTCTCTCTCTATTCCCTGCACACCTGGTTATTATAAACTCTCATTGACCCGCTATTGTCTGTACGCTGTTAGATCCTTATTCACTTTTATGTGTTTGTATCTTATCTTTCCAACTAGACCATGAGCTCCTTGAAGGCAAAGAATGTCTTACACTGTTATGCACTGCCACAGTCCCTAATCTCAGCACCTTACACATCACGGGCAGCTGGTATTTACCCTTTGATGGATTAATTTATCAGGAGGAGGCACTGCTGATGACAAATATGAGCTCCAAATGAGAGCCACTGTGTCTTAGATCGTGCTTGTCACAGTTGAATGTGCATATCACTCATCTGGGGATTCTGGCAAAATGCAGCTTCTGTTTGCTAGAACTGCAGTGCTACCTGGATTCTGCCTGCCTAATTCCCAGGCGATGTTGATGATTCTAGTTCAGGGATCCCATTTTAAGAATCAAGACCTTAGACATGAAGAAAATTAGACATGGATAAATCATTTAGAAGTCATTTCTTTGCTTTTTGCATTTTGCAGAGCCACACCTAGATATCACTTCTGGTTGATGTGAATCTAACCAGTTTAGAGACTTTTAGAAATATTCAATAACCAATTAAAGGTCTTCTCTACAATAATAATAGCTAGTGTGGCAGGGTAATTCACTGAGGTGCTAATTTGCATGTATTGCCTCTTATTTCTCGTGCATTTGTTCTGAGCAAGTAGTCAAGCCCATTCAAATGCTTTGCATGAGAGACTTCAAGAGGTAGGGGTGGGAGGGCAAGAGCTGCTGGAAGACTCCCTTCCTCTTGTCTCTTTTAAAATTTGAGTGATTGAAAAGATCAGATTAGGCATTCTTTAGGAAAGGGAGGAGAGAAAGAAAGAAAAATAGGAGAAAAAATTGTCCCCAGGACTGAGAAAAAGAGGAAAATCAGCCTATCTCCTAAATTTAAAAACCAGGCAGTCTGAGCACCAGGTACTAAGCTCTCATTCTGTCAATGTGCCTGTGCCATGGATGGCATGGAAGCCACAGATTTCTGGAACTATTTGGGCTCAGCAAATGGGTGTCACAATAGGAATCAGGGTGGACTGATATTTGGAAGTTTTTCCAATGCTTTAACACTGCATGGCCGCCCTCCTCCCATCACCACCACACAAACACCCAGTTAATTAATTAATTTAAGATTTGAAAAAGGAAAAAAGAGGGAAGGGGAATAATGATAATGTCTAGGAATAAATGTCAACCTAGCAGATGAGATTTGGAACTGGATTTAATCTGATTTTAAAGAAATAAATCAAGATGCTATTTCTTGTTTAACCAAGTGTGTGAAGTATGATTCACACTTGATGAAACATCTATTGAGTGACGATTTAAAGATGAAATCAAATCATGTCATCCTCTTTCTCCCCCCACCCACACACATACACCTTCCCCCACTCAAAATTCTCCAATGGCTTCCAATTCTGCTTAGAATAAAACACAAATTCCTTTCCACGAGCTACAACACTCTGTACTCTACATTTGCACCATCCAGGAGGGAAGCTGCTGGCCACAAGTGGCAACTGAGCAGGACTTGAAATGTGGCTGTTCAGGATTGAGATGTGCTGTAAGTGGAAAAGGTATACCAGGTTTCAAAGATTTACTGACACCCCCCCACCCCAATGCCCAGGGAAAAACAATATACATGTCAGGTAACATTTTTATAATGATTATGTGTTGAAACGATGTTTGAATATATTGGGTTAAATTAAGTTCACTGCTTCTTTATTTTCTTTTGCTTTTAATGTAGCTACTAGAAAATTTAACATCACATGTATAGCTTGCATTTTACCTCTATCTGGCAGTATTATTCCCCAGAACTGCCCTAAATAGACCTCACCTCACACTTCTCCCTTCTCGTTCAGTGCCCCAATCTCACAGAACTCTGACGTCCTCAGGGCAACAAAGCTCATGCCCACTTGACAAGGCATGGTACATCCGTGGTTGGCTCTCCCTGGAAGCTCTTCCCCTTAGATAACTGCTCAGCTTTCTCGCTCATTTCATTCAACTAAAACTACATTCAAATGTCACCTTGTCAGAGAGGCATTCTCTTACCACCCTATCTAAGCCCACTTGTGTCTTCCCCTTCTTGTTTCTTCCCTTGACCTCTTTACTTTGTTCATGTGGCATCAGACTACCCATTCGTTTGTCACCTGTCCAGCCCCCCTTGGTCTAAAGTGTCATGTCTGTTTCCTTCACTAACATGCCTCCAATTACTAGGAAAGTACCTGGCATATAGTAGGTACATTTTAAATATTTATAGAGTGATTGAATTAGTTATTCAAAGTGAGCATTTGCATTAAACCAGTCATTTTGCAGAGAGCTCTGCATATTTTTCATATTTAATTCTCAGTTTGCCCTTAAATAAATTTTTATAGTCTATAGGTAAAACCTAATTCTATACAAGAGAAAATAAAAATTTAGAAGTTAATAAAAATAACATAATATGTCCCAAACCCTTTATATAGATATATTTACTTGATCCTAAGAGGTGAGCATTATTGTCTTTTTTTTTTTTTTTTTACAGGAGAGGAAACTGATTTACAGGTAGTCAAGTAACTTGCCTAAGGTCATACAGCCAGTTAGTAGCAGAAATGGAAGATAGAGCTAAAAGAGTCTGACCCCAAAATTTAAGTTTTCCTGCCTCTGGGCCAGGTCCACACATTAGTGAGTGCAAAGAAAGTTTAGACCAGGTTTGACTTTAGTGACTGTTCTCAACCCCCCAATAATGCAGTTACCATGTCATCTATTCTCAATCAGAAATTATCACCTTCTGGCACTTCCAACAACACTTACCTCCCTCCTGGACTCTATTTCTACCATACAAATTCACTTTCTAAAAATACTGAAGACCCTGTTAGGCTCTTCAAAATATGCTTGGTTTCCTATACTTCCTTTTCCTCTTCAAAGAGCACTATTAATGTGTTCAGTTCTCCAGAACTAAAGTCTCACTGGCATTTCTGTCTTGTTCCTCTCATTTATTACTTCTACCCAGACAATTCTCCCTCCCCAGCATTTTGCTTTCCTTCTTTTCTTTCAAGTGCTATTGCTGGTGACCTGGTTCAAGACTTTATCAATGCAGGCCAGAACTGTGGGAATAAAGTGTTAATAGTTCTGGCTTGTTGTCATTATCTAGTCTTCCAACTCATTTTGATGAATGATGGGAATTTATTTTTAATATAACAATTCAATCCATTACTGTCTTGCTGAAAAGTTTGGAATCTGCTCCCAGTTGCCTGAAGGATATAGCTTTGAAGCTCTTTCAGTGTCATTTGACGCCATCGCCAGTTAGGGCTGACCTATTTTTCAAGCCTTGTCTCCCACCACCGCCACGTCTGACCTTCTGCTGCAATCAGATTGTTTTATCGGGTGTCAGAAAAACATCCTTTGTGTGTTTTCACCTTTGCACTATTACACTTTGCATCCTCAGCTCCATGTCCCTTTTATGTCTCTTACTACATCCCAATTCATATCAAATTCTTCTCTACAGCCTTTTCTGGGCATAATAGTCTGAAATGTTATTGTTCCCCAAGACTCTTATACCAAGTAATGTTTGTGTAATTTACTCATGAAATATCTCCATGGGTTAAACTGAGATTCCTTGCAATATAGTATTAATTCCTGCCCAATTCCCAAATATCTTCTCTGGTGCTACACATCTACTGAAGACTCCAATAAAAATAATTTTGGAATTATGTATTTTAACAGAGATAATCTAATACCAGAAGAATTTTGGAATCAAAGACTGCATTTTAAGTCAGAGAAATGAACTAAAAAATTTGGTAGACTTGCCATAGACTATTCTTCTTTACCCAGCAGTCTTTTATGCAAATGAAATGACTGAAAGCTAAATCTTACAACATTTTATTTACTTGTAGAGACAGAGAAGAGTTTAGAAATCAACCTAGTCGACTGCCTAATTTCACAAGAAAAAAAATATAAAGCTCACACTACAAAAGCCATTGACAACTTATGAATTTGTATGAAGATGTTCTGAATTTAAGAGTTTCCTATATTCTTCTTTATGCCTCTAATCTGGAGGAAAGAAATACTACTTTGTCTAACTGATATTTGGTGAGTCATCCTAATTTAAGTTTTAATATTTTTATATGCATATTCTGTTCTAAACTTTTAAATGTAATCCCACGGCATTAATCATTTCCAGTCTCTGCAGTTTACAATAAAGTTAAGCATATTATTATCTAATGCGATGCTCACGACTACCCCGGGATGTTGGTGTCAGCAAGTCTCAAAGCAAAAGTGAGACAGGCTTGGGGAACGTAGACACATCAGATGTGGCTGTCTAGGAATTCCTTGTCTCAACAAATTTGTCTCCTTACAATCCCTTGATCAATAAATAAATCAAGTGGCTATTATTCTACAGATGCATACTATCTCCCCTCAGGAGTTGGAGAGAAAAGAGTCATGCCAAGTGACAATTTATGCATGTGAAATGTCAAATCATCGTACTAAGGACAGGAGAAGAGAGAGAGGAGAATGAGTGCTGGGACTCACTGTGAGCTACTTAGGAGAAAGGAGAGTTGAATTGGACTGTGGAGTCCCCGAAGGATTTATGTAACAATGATGCCCAAAACATACATGTGCATTCATTTTGATTTTCATATACAAACTACACTTTATAGAGCACTTTCATATTCATCATTCCACTTAATGTTTTCGAGATCCTTAACCCTTTACATGGACAGTTCTCTTGTGGTTTAGAGAACAAGAATAACCTTTGAGTAAGTATTACCCATTCCTTTGAAAATTTTCTTGGATGCTAGCTCCCTCTATCAAGGTGAAAGTTAAATTCTTAAGAAGTAGGGGGTGGGTTGCGGGAGGAAAAAAAAAGTGGGGGGAGGGATTCCATTGTGCCATATAGTTCAGAGTCCCTTGTCTCTCTTTTGTCATTCTAATGAGGCAACTGGCTTCTATAGGCAGTAGGTTTAAGGGATGAAATGGAGTTGAATTGTGCTAATTGTATACTAAACTAGTGTAGATTACCAAAGTGCTGAATCAACAATCAGGAATATGTCCCTCCATTTTTTTTTATCAACATGAAACTTCTCATGTCATGGGATGAAAATATCAGCATAAGGTGGCATTCCATGGGTCAATTCCATGACTCGGGTATTTGTAAAAGACTTCAAAAAGTTTATTGCAGAAGTAAGTATCCCTTCTAAAACTGGAGGAGCTTCAGACTAGTCTGGAAATAGTTATATCCCATTTTTCACATTGATTAAAACAATAGCTACAGGCTTTTAAACCTCACAATGACAATGTAGTGTTAAAGAAAAACATATCAAGCTCTTTTTATTATATTTTAATTTTCCACCCTGAGCTGTTCATAGAAATTCTGTATTATCTTTGACCTTTATACTTCAATCTGACCCACAGGCTCTATGCACTTTCCTCCCCCACATTTCTGGGGCTGCTCCTGTTGACACAGCTATTCAATAACTACCATTAGGGTTGGTTTCTATGGTTGCAGAATAAAAGATGCATTTTCTATTATATTTTCAGGCGCAATGTGGACAGCCAAGACTGTTGGGGAAATGCTAAACCTAGTTATAGAGCCAGGAAGTGAGAATCAGTTGGGAATCAGAACCAGAAACCTAGACCTGACTAGATATGAGAATGGATTAGATGTCTGGTGGGCAGGCAGCCTGAGCTGGCTTGGCTGTTTTGGAACTAATGGATAGCACAGGATCCAGCATGAAGAATAAGTTCAGGTACTTGCGTTGGTGATGGACACATTAACCAGGCTTGAAAGTGATGCCTTGAATGACAAATGAACACATCTCTGTTGGCTGATCCTTGAAAATTTCTCGTGAAAAGGTTGGTCTGTGGTCATAGAAGGAATGAGTGAAAAAGAGTGGACAGATAATGAGATTATTCACTGAGTCATGAGTGAGATCACTCAATTAGTGCACTGAGAAAAGCATTCTTTTATCCTCACTGTAAAGTGGTTTCACTTCCAGCCTAGGTTCTGCCACAGAGGTGTAGATTAATAGTGGTGGCCCATCATGTTCAAAGAAATATCAGCTGTCTGGCCAACTTCAGTCACTCCAAGTCAGGATTTCCCAACCAGTTAGTGGTATTTCCAGACTTGAGCCAAGAACTTAAGGATCACACTACTTAGTATGTAGGAACAGTAATTTACTAAACAGGTTATCAGTGCCTTGTAAGAGCTAATAGAGCTTCCTAACTGTCTCGCCTAATTATATTGAAGTAACAGGATTTCCTCTCCTTTCTTATAATTGATATGTTTAGATTATGATGTGGCCAGGACATCAAAACCCTTCGGCCATCACCCTGATCATAGTTATATTTCATTGTTAGCACTGCTTTAAGTCAAATGGAAGGAGATGGAATTCTTAAGAAACATTGTTGGACACGTTTAGGATTACTGTAAAGTAATCAACATATTTATATATTCTCAACAGTGTTAAAATTTTGATTGTAAGAAAAAAAGAGAAAATCATTTGGAAACAATACTATATACATTTAGAGAATTTTTTTATTATTCCATTTCTCATGCCTCGAAAGTATGAAAAATACCCTTTAAGGGCAAACTATTGATTGAAGATATAATTTGGTTCTAAGACCTCAGGTAATTGTCTTTCAGGCAAGAAAAATCACAATGTTTTTTTTATTTCCTTTCTTGGTACACAAGCCAAATGAACTGAACACACACTGTGCGCAATGACTTGTGCTCAGAAGGCCCTTTCCCTTGCTTAGAAGCAAAGAAATAACCACAAATGAAAAAAGTATGACATTCATGGTAAGTAGCAGTACACAGGGCATGATTAAACCATTGTAGTTTCAGGGGATGGGGGCATGGGAAGATAGTGATGGAATGTCTATTCTGTTTTGCTGCCATCTATGTGGCACTTAAAACTAATATCCACACATTCTGCTTTAGAACACAGAAACATCAGACATTAAAAGGTCATAAGCTGTCCTTAACTATGAACAGCTGACCATAGAAGTGTCTATTTCTCAGAATGCCAGTGCCCTCCACCAAAGCCTCTTTGTGTTTATATTTCATGTCGGTCCTTCTGAAGGACCCACACACTTATTCTGTTCTCAAAATCCCTGCTGATCCTGCTCTCCAGTCCTGCAATAGCTTGGGTGGCTATTGTCATATTTGGACTTTGTAAGAAAAGGAACTGTTATTTGCTGAGGGCCATCAAGGGAAACTATAGTGTAGATATTAGAGTAAATGGTTTAAAATCAAATGTTTATAATCAGACTGATTTACTGAAAATCCCTGTTCCTCTATTTCTAACCTAGCAGACTTTGGGCAAGTTGCTTAAT
Source organism: Cebus imitator (assembly GCF_001604975.1). Lineage (NCBI taxonomy): Eukaryota > Metazoa > Chordata > Mammalia > Primates > Cebidae > Cebus > Cebus imitator. The sequence continues at coordinate 5,891,495 of NW_016107406.1, forward strand.
GCCTGTGTGTCTGCATTCTCATCTGTAAAATGGGAACACTAATAGCACCTACCTCACAGGATCATTGTGAATATTGAATGAGGGGCTGTATTTATCAGGCTTAGTCTGGAATATATTGGATGATCATTCAAAAATAACTATTATTCATTTGCTCTTTGTGAAAAATGTGCTTGGAAGCCCCAGTCTTCAACCTAGAAATGAACTCATAGAAATAGACCATTTTGGTTGAAGAACAGAAAACCCTGATAGCTGTATCTGAAAAACTGCACATGCAAGCAGACAATGACCAGATAACATATGAAAATAGAACTTTGACCTACAGCCTGGAATGATACAGCCCAGGAAAGCAACCTATCTACAGAACTGAATCCAAGAAAACAAACTACTATCTGCCTCAATCAGCTCAGGAAACAGAACAATAACCCTTGTAACAATCAGCTCCAAACAGCCAGGATTTAAATAATGATTGACAGCTTCTTTAATATTTGTCCCAGCTTCCAATTGAGGACCAATTGGAAAAAAAATGAATCTGTATTCCCAACCAATCACAAAGGATGCCGCACTTCTAGTTAGACCACCTATTGCTTCCCCATGACAACAGCCTCCAATCAGGGCAAACCTGAAGTCTTCCCTTTTCTCCACTGTAATGCTTTCTCCTTCTTCTGCCTGCCTATGAGTGTCTACCAAAGCAAGTCTTGGTGGTTTCCTCTTTGTGACAGCAAGCTCTAAATGCTAGTCTTTGCTTGTTCTCATTTAGGCGGTCTTCATTTATTTCCACACACCTCTCAAACCACAAAGCTAAACTGTTATAGTAATAAGGGCAAGGACTGATCTGCTCTTGGCTCACCATTATAATGCCAGCACCTAGCACAATGTCTGGTTCATAGAGACAGAATGAATAAATAAAAATTTCCCTTTTCTATCTGACTAGCTTTAGCACACTAGTGAAGGAAATGGAAACTGTGACAGAGGGAATTTTTTTTTAGAAAAGAGGTTAGGTAGGTAAAAGATCTTGGGTAAGGAGCAGCTTTTCCACTGTTTGAGCAATCTTGCTTGGATCACTGTTCTGGAAGCCATGCAGCCCTCTTCTCCACAATATTCACAATATTAGACAGCAGTAATGCCCACTTACAAGGTGTTTTTGAAGATTTAATAGGAACCTGTGAGTAAAAAGAACAGAATAAGGGCCTAGGGAATGAAAGAGAATTATTTTCTTTGTATGTCCTATTGCTCTGTTTATATTTTTTACTACTATACACAACATTTAAGATATAGAACATGAAAAAAAGAAAAAAAATTTAATATTACAATGCTATACACACATTGAATATTATTTTTTAAAATAAATATGAAATAATTACATTTTTTCACTTTTTTTCAAAGATTCTGTGTGGGACATATTTTATCATTTCAACAATAAACAACAGTAAAATTACTAAAATGGACTTTTGACACATAAAGGATAGAATCATCTAAATTGGATTTAACATGATTTTTTAACTTAGTACACACACGTTAAACTTTTATTTACAAGGTGTTACATTAGGTATGGGGAAGTTTATATAAGTGTGGAAGAGACTATTCCCTGTCTTAAGAGATTGGCCCATATAAGGCTATTTTTTAAAGTCCTTCTCAACTAAAATGTAATGTTGAATAAGAAAAATGATAACTGATGTGCCCCTGGATGCAAAGGAAAGAGAGGATGCTTCTTATTGAAGTAAGGAAGACAACATACAGGAGAGACATTTGCCTTTGTGTGAGAAGCTGCTTGAGGATTTTAATAAAGATAAGAGAAGGACATTCTAGACAGAAAGCAGGAGCAAGGGGTCAGAAAGAAATGTGCCACAAATTTTTCTGCTATATACCCAGATACCACTGTAAATTTCCAGTATTCATTACAACTGCAATTAATTAATCATTTAAACAACTTTTAAAAAGTATCTCCCATGTGAACTCTTGAGTTAGTTGTGACTTTTTTTAGTTTTATTTTAATTGACACACACTAATTGGTTAATGATAAAATAAGGATATTTAGCATATTCATCACCTCAAATATTTATCATTTCTTTCTGATGAGAACATTCCAGATCCTTCTAGTTATTTTGAAATATGCAATACAATACCGTTAACTACAGTCACTCGACTGTGTAATAGAACATCAAAAAATTTTCCTCCCTTTTACCTAACAGTAACTGTGTATCTGTTGACCAGTCTTGGTCCATCCTCTCTCCCTGTTATCCTCTGGTAATCACTATCCCATTCTCTACTTCTAAGAGGTCATTTTTTCTTTTTCAGAGATGAGGTCTCACTCTGTTGCCCAGGCTAGAATGCAGTGGAAAGATCATAACTCACTGTAACCTCAAACTCCCGGGCTCAAGCAATCCTCCCGCCTCAGTCTCCTGAGTATCTGAGACTATAGGCATGTGCCAGTATACCCAGGTAATTTTAAAAGATTTTGTAAAGACAGGGTCTTGCTATGTTACTAGTCCATTCACAAACCCTTGGTCTCAAATAACTCTCCCTCCTTGGCCCACCAAAGTGCTGGAGTTACAGATATGAGTCACAGCACCCAGCCAGGATCCCAATTACAAGGGAATTGTTTTTCGATTTTGTGTATGAGTGTGATCATGTGGTATTTGTTTTTCTGTTCCTCATTTATTTTACACTAATGTCCTAATGTCCTACAGGTCTATCCATGTTGCAAATAACAATATATCATCTCTTTTTATGGCAGAATGATATGCCATTATGTATATAACTACATATGTTGGCAATTGTGAATAGCCCTGCAATAAACATGGGAGTGAAGATATCCCTTTGATATCCTCATTCTTTTCCTTGGGTAAATACCCAATAGTGGTATTTTTTCATAATGGCTGTACTACTTTACATTCCTGCCAACAGTATATGAGCATTCCCCTTTCTCTGCATTCTAACCAACAATTATTATTTTTGTGTCTTTTTTATAATAGCCATCTAACTGAAGTGAAATGATACTTTATTGTGGTTTTGATTTGTGTTTCCCTGATGATTAGCGATGTTGAGCCTTGTTTCATATACCTATTGGCCATTTGTACGCCTTCCTTTGAGAAATGTCAATTGAGATCCTTTGATCACTTATAATTGTATTATTATTATTTTGCTCTTGGGTTGTCTGAGTTCTTTGTATATACAGAATATTTGTCCTTGGTCAGATTAATAGTTTGCAATTATTTTCCTTACTCTACAGGTTGTTTTTTCAATCTGTTTATTGCTTCCTTTGCTGTGCAGAAACTTTAGTTTGATATAGCTCTATTTGCCTATTTTTGTTCATGTTATCTGTGCTTTTGAAGCCTTAGCCATAAAATGTTTTCCTAGACCAATGTCATGAAGCATTTTCTCTGCTTTCTTTTAGTAGTTTTAGTTCTTACACTTAAGTCTTTAATCCATCTTAAGTTAGTTTCTGTAAATGGTGAGTGATAGGGGCCTCATTCCATTCTTCTGCATATAGATATCTAGATTGTCCTTCTCCCAATGAAAAGGTGCTTTTGTCAAAAATCTGTCAACTGTAAATATGTGGTTTTATTTCTTGGTTTCTTATTTGGCTTTATTGGTCTATGTGTCTGTTTTTATGCTAGTGCCATGTTGTTTTGGTTACTGTAGCTTTGTAGTATATTTTGAAATCTGGTAATGTGATGCCTTTAGCTTTGTTCTTTTGTTCAGGATTGCTTTTAGGTCTTTATGGTTTCATATGAATAATAGAAAATTTAGAAATTTTCTATTTCTGTGAAGAATGTCATTGGTGTTTTGATAGAGATTGCATTGAATCTGTAGATTGCTTTGGGTAGTATGATCATTTTGAAAATATTATATTTACCAATTTAAGAGCATAGCTGTCTTTCATTTGTATGTGTCCTCTTCAATTTATTTGATTAATGTTTTGTAGTTTTCATTATAGAGGTCTTTCATCTTTTTTATTAAATTCATTCCTATGTATTTCTTTGTAGCTATTATAAATGGGATTGCTATCTTGATTTCTTTTTCAGCTAGTTCATTATTGGTATATAAAAATGTTACTGGTTTTTGTTTGTTGATTTTGTATCCTGCAACTTTATTGAATTCATTTATCAATTCTAATAATTTTTTTGGTGGAATATTTAACTTTTTCTATATATAAGATTATGTAGTCTGCAAGAGGCATAATTTAACTTTCTCTTTTCCAATTTGGATGTTTTTTAATTTCTTTATCTTGGCTAATTTTTCTGGCTAGAACTGCCAGTACTATGTTGATAAAAGTAGTGAAAGTGGGCATATCTATCTTGTTCCAATTCTTAAAGGAAAGAAATAAAGCCTCTCCCGCAATTCAGCATAATTCTGTCTCTGGGTTTGTTGATGTATAGCCTTTATTTTGTTGCTGTATATTCATTTGATGCATAATGATATGGTTTGGCTGTGTCCCCACCCAAATATCATCCTGAATTGTAGTTCCTCTAATTTCCATGTGTTGTGAGAGGGACTAAATTGGAGAAAACTGAATCATGGGGATGGTTTCCCCCATACTGTTCTCATGGTAGTAAATGGGTCTCATGAGCTCTGACTGTTTTATAAGGGAAGACCCCTTTTGCTTGGTTCTCATTCACCTTTTGCCTGCTTCCATGTAAGATGTTTCTTTGCTCCTCTTCATTTTCTTCCATGATTATGAAGACTCTCCAGTCCTGTGGAACTGTGAGTCAACTAAACCTTGTTCCTTTATAAATTACCTAGTCTTGGGTATGTCTTTGTTAGCAACATGAGAATGGACTAATACAGTAAATTGGTATCAGTAGAGTGTGGCACTGCTGTAAAGATACCCCAAAATGTGGAAGTGACTTTGGAACTGGGTATCAGACAGAGGTTGAAACAGTTTGGAAGGCTCAGAAGAAGACAGGAAAATGTGGGAAAGTTTGGAAGTTCCTAGAGACTTGTTGAATGTCTTTAACCAAACTGCTGATAATGATATGCACAATAAAATCCAGGCTGAGGTGGTCTCAGATGGAGATGAAGAACTTGTTGGGAACTGGAGGAATGTGACGGTTTCTATGTTTTAGCAAAGAGACTGGTGGCATTTTGCCTCTGCCTTAGAGATTTGTGGAACTCTAAAACTGAGGAAAATGATTTAGGATATCTGGCAGAAGAAATTTTTAAGCAACATAGCATTCAAGAGGTGACTTACCTACTGTTAAAAAATTCAGTTTTAAAAGGGAAGCAGAGCATAAAAATTCAGAAAATTTGCAGCCTGACAATGTGATAGAAAAGAAAAACCCATTTTCTGAGAAATTCAAGCTGACTGCAGAAATTTGCCTAAGTATTGAGGAGCAACATGTTAATAGTCAAGACAATGGGGAAATGACTCCAGGGCATGTCAGAGATCTTTGCAGCAGGCCCTCCCATCACAGGCCTGGATGCCTAGGAGGAAAAAAATGGCTTCATGGGTGGGGCTTGGGGACCCCTGCTATGTGCAGCCTAGGATCTGCAACCTAGCTGCTCTAGCCATGGCTAAAAAGGGCCAAGGTATAGCTCAGGGTGTGGCTTCAGAGGGTGGAAGCCCCAAGCCTTGGCAGCTTCCATCTGCTGTTGAGCCTACAGGTGCACATAAGTCAAGAATTGAGGTTTGAGAACCTTCACCTAGATTTCAGAGAATGTATGGAAGTGCCTGGATGGATGTCCAGGCAGAAGTTTGTGCAGAGGTGAGGCCCTTATGGAGAACATCTGCTAGGGAAGTGCAGAAGGGAAATACCCCTGTATTTAAGCCCTGGCACAAAGTCCTCTCTAGGGCAATCACAAGAGAAGCCACCATCCTCTAGACCCCAGGATGGTAGATCCAATAGCTTGCATCATGTGCCTGGAAAGGCCAGAGACACTCAACACCAGCTATTGAAAGTAGCCAGGGGGGAGGCTGTACCTTACAAAATGACATAGGTGGAACTGCTCAAGACCATGGGAATCCACCTCTTGCATCAGCACACCTTGTATATGAGACATGGAGTTATCTTCTTCAGAAGTGAAGAAGAAACAGTCTTTCCCAGATAAGCAAGAATTCACACCACTACGCAGACTTTACAAAAAATTCTAAAGAGAATATTTCACCTGTAAGTGAAAGGATGACAAATACTACCATGAAAACATATGAAAGTGCAATTCTCACTGGTAGAGGTAACTTACTATCAAGTTTCAAATACTCTATTATTGCAATGGTGGCAAATAACCTTTCAAATCTCTAGTATGAAGATTATAAGTCAAAATTGTCAAGGATAACTATAAAAAGAATAAGTTTCTAAGGAACAGACAATATAAAAAGATGTACATTAAGGTAATAAAATTAGAAGCTGAGGAAGGAGGGAAAAAATGTAGAGTACTTACATGTGATCAAAGTCAGACTGTTATCAACTTGAAACAGTGATTATAAGTTTTTTTTAATGTAAGCTCCGTAATAACCACAAGAAAAAAAATGTAGCAGATACACATGGGAAAAAGAAAGGAATCAAAACTTGTCACTACAGAAAACTGACAAACCACAAAGGTAAATAATAAGAGAGGAAGAAAGGTACAGGGTTATATTACAAAAAAATTAAAAAAAACAATTAACAAAATGGAATGAATAAGTCCTTACCTACCAAAAATAACCTTGAATGTAACTTGATTAAATTTCCCAATTAAAAGATAGAGAGGGGCTGAAAAGAAAAAAAAAATCAAGGCCCAACTATATGCTTCCTACAAGAAACTCAATTCACCTGTAAAGATACACATAGACTGAAAATGAAGGAAGGGAAAATGATATTCCATTGAAATGGAAACCAAAAGAGAGCAGGAGTCATGATACTTGTGTCAGATAAAATAGACTTTAAGTAAAAAAATGTAAAAAGAGACAAAGAAAATCACTATATGATGATTAAAAGGTAAATTCAGAAAGAAGATTAGCAATTGTAATTATATATGCACCCAACACCAAACAACAATATATTAATATATAAATTAAATATAATTAGAAATAGAGTGATAGAGTGCAATAAAATAATAGCAGGGACTATCAGCAGAGGACAGGTCAAGGGACTTTCAAGGTTATTTGATGGGGTATGACCTAAGGTCGCTTCAGCCTCTGAATGAATGAATATGATGTGCTTATATTTAGGATTATTCTTCCCTGTGATGACTGCAGAAGACTAAGTGCTTAATTTCCTATTCTTCTGGATGAGTTCTTTTTCACATTCTTAGGGTGAGTTTTTAAAAATATATAAACAAACTTCAGTAGGGATGAGTTCCCCATGTGTCTCTTAGGAATTCACATCAGAATCAAACAAGGGATATAACTTAGACTCAAACTGTCTTTCACACTACACAGGACCTCCATGTCCCGTGGATGAGGCTAATTAGAAAAAGTGAAAACCTAGGCTGGTTGGGAATACGAGAAGAGACAAGGCTAGATAACAGAGACAGAGTAAGTAGGGTATTGAGAGGTTAGTTGAAAGCATCTATTAACGGTCAGAAGTAGAAAAATGCTGAATGGACAGAGTTTAGTATCTGGAAAGGGATAGAGGATTGAGATGAAAGCTCCAATGTTTTTGCTGGAATGTTAGAGTGGTAGGTGGTTCACATGACGGATTCTGGCAGACAGTATAGACCACTGATTTTTACTTTCCTGGAGTAAAATTCTTATGGCTTGGCTGAGTTACATCACCTTCATTCCCAATTCAGTAAGTAGTAACTTTTATTACTGAAAGTGCTCTATCTTATAATGTATAAGTGGTAAAACCATATGCATAATGCAAATAGATGGGTATAATTAATCTCATATGGTGTAGGAAGAGAAAAAGATGCCAACACAAATCACTGACCAGAAGCCTTGATGTTCTACTGCCCTTAGAATCAGTGACACAGATTTAGTTATAGGTGAGGCTGCATTATAATGAGATCCTTTTGGTGGATTTGTAACTAAGCACTCTTGGATGAGGTCCATTCAGACCACATGACACTGAATTCCACCATTGCACATGATAAGTAATCATCTATGAATACAGTGAATCTTAATGGTGTCTGTCAGTTTTTTAAAAGTCCATTTAAATGGGTAAATTTATAGTTATGCATTTGACGCTATTTATTTTTGCAGTACATGCCACAAACTTGACATATTAAAACTTTAAACAGCACTGATGTTCTTCCAATTTTTAGAGTAAAGTTTATGTAGTTGAGATAAGCTATTGACTGTATGTTAATGCTAAAATGTGGTTAGTCATTCAGGTTGTAGTAATAAGAAAAATCATAATAACAGATTGCATTGCTGAGTGTTTACAATATGCAAGAAATTTAAGGTAGCTTTCTAAATGCTCTATGTGCAGTACATTTACTCCAATCTTTTGAAAACATAAGATAGATACTGTTTTTTCTTTCATTTTAGGAAAAGAAACTACATCTTCATTCTCCCAGGAATGTACAGTTATAGAGTGTTGGAATAGAAATTGGAGTCCAAACCTATCAAATTCTAAATCCATATTCTTGACTGCTACTCAATACTGCTACTTATTCTTAACAACAAAATCAGAATGAATACCTTTCATATATTTAGTAGCATTATTTCCTGATACTGAGAAAAGGAAACGGAGAAATTTAAAACGTGCTGTGTTTATATATGACAAACCCACAACCAGCATAATACTGAATGGGGAAAAGTTGAAAGCATTCCCCCTGAGAACTGGAACAAGACAAGGATGCCCACTTTCTCCTCTTCTATTCAACGTAGTGTCAGAAGTCCTAGACAGAACAATCAGGCAAGAGAGGAGGAAATAAATGATATTTATATTGAAAAAGAGGAATTTTGCCAATAATATGATTGTATACCTTGAAAACCTTAAAGACTCCTACAAAAGACTGCAGAATTGATAAACAAAATCTGAAAAGTCCCAGGTTTTAAAAGCAATGTACACAAATTAGTAGCAATGCTATACACCAAGAATGGTCAAGCCAAGAATCAAATTGAGGACTTAATATCTTTTACAATAACTGAAAAAAATTAAAATACCTAGGAATATACTTAACCAAGGAGGTGAAAGATCTCTGTAAGGAGAACTATAAAGCACTGCTAATGGAAATCACAAATGACACAAACAAATGGAAATACATCCCACATTCATGAATTAAAAGAATCAATATTGTGAAAAATGACTATAATGTCCAAAGCAATCTATAGAGTCAATGCAATTCCTATCAAAATGTCAGTGTCATTTTTCACAGAATTAGAAAAACAAATTTTAAAACGCATGTGCAACCAAAACAGATCCTGTATAGCCAAAGCAATCCTAAGCAAACCAAAACAAAACTGTAGACATCACATTAATGGACTTCAAATTATACTACAAGGCTACAGTTTCCAAAACAGCATGGTACTTGCATAAAAGTAGACATACAGGCTAATGGAACAGAATAGAAACCCCATACATAAAGCCAAATACAACCAACTTATCTTTGACAAAACATACAAAAATATAAATTGGGAAAAGTACAGCTTATTTAATAAACGATGCTGGGAAAGCTAGATAACTGCATGCAGAAGAATGAAACTGGATGCCTATCTTCCACCTCATATAGAAATCAACACAAGATGGATCAAATACCAAAATCTAAAACTTAAAACCATAACAATTCTAGAAGATAAACTAGGAAAACTGCTTCTTGACATTGTCCCAGGCAAAGAATTTATGACTAACACTCCAAAAGCAAATGCAACAAAACCAAAAATACATAAATGGGATCTAATTAAACTAAAAAGCAAAATAATTAATCATTAGACTAAATGGACAACCCATAGAATGAGAGAAAATATTTTCAAACTATGCATCTGAAAAAGACTAATATCTAGAATCTACAAGAAACAAATCAACAAGAAAAAAAACCAAATAATCCTATGAAAAAGTGTGCAAATGACAGGAATAGACATTATTCAAAAGAAAATACATGAATGACTAACAATCATATTTTTTAAAATGCTCAACATCACTTATCATCAGGAAAATGCAAATTAAAAACACAATATGATACCAACTTAACTCCTGCAAAAATGGCCATTATTAAAAAGAAACAATAGATGTCGCCATAGATGTGGTGAGACGGGAATGTTTACACACTGATGGTGGGAATTTAAATTAGTACAACCTCTATGGAAAACAGTATGGAGATTTTTAAAAGAACTAATTCTACCATTCAATCTAACAATCCCATCACTGCCCAAAGGAAAAAAGTTTCTATATCAAAAAGACAGCTGCACACATATGTTTACTAGAGCACAATTCACAATTGCAAAGCTATGGAATCAATCTAAGTGCCCATCAACCAATGAGCAGATAAACAAAATTTGGTATATATACACTATGGAATACCACTCAGCTACAACAAAAAATGAAATAATGTCTTTTGACCAGGCATGGTGTCTCACGCCTGTAATCTCAGCACTTAGGGAGGCTGAGGCAGGTGGATCACCTGAGGTCAGGGGTTCGAGACCAGCCTGGCCAACATGGCAAAACCCCATCTCTTCTAAAAATACAAAAATATAACCAGGCATGGTGATGGGCACCTATAATCCCAGCTACTCAGGAGGTTGAGGCAGGAGAATCGCCTGAACCCAGGAGGCAGAGGTTGCAGTGAGCTGAGTTAGCAACATTGTACTCCAGCCTGGGCAACAATAGGGAAACTGTCTCAAATAATAGTAATAATAATGTATTTTCAAGCAACTTGGAGAGAGCTGGAGGCCATTATTCTAAGTGAAGTAACTCAGGAATGGAAAATGAAATACTGTATGTTCTTCCTTATAAGTCAGAGCTAAGTTATCAGTACACAAAGGCAGAAAGAATGATAAATGAACTTTGGAGACCCACTTGTGGTGGGTGGGAAGAGAGTGAGGGATAACATATTGGGGTGCAGTGTACACCACTTGGGTGACAGGTGCACTGAAATTTCAGACTTCAGTATACCACTATTCCATTCATTCATATAAACAAAAACCACATGTATCCCTAAAGATATTGAAACAAAAAAAATTATCTTTAATTTAAAATCTGCTAGGCTTAATCAAGAAGTATTTCTTACCAGGGAAAAAAAGGTGGTTATGAGGTCCACTGCAGCAGACTTAAACGTATCTGCCCAGCAGCTCTCAACGGAACAACAGAGCTCACAGCTCAGCACTTGAGCTCCTGTAAAGGACAGACTGTCTCCTCAAGCAGCACCCTGACCCCCGTATATCCAAAGAGACACCTCATAAAGGAGGGCTCAGGCTGACATCTGGCAGGTATCCTTCTGGGACAAAGATAACAGAAGAAGAAACTAGCAGCAACCCTTACTGTTCTGCAGCCGCTGCAGGTGATCCCCCAGCAAGCACGGTCTGGAGTGGACCTCCAGCAATCCTACATCAGAGGGGCCTGACTGTTAGAAGGAAAACTAAAAAATGGAAAGAAATAACATCATCATCAACAAAAAGGACATCCAGTGAGAGACCCCATCCGAAAGTCACCAACTACAAAGACCACAGGTAGATAAATCCACAAAGATGGGAAGACACCAGTGCAAAAAGGAATGAAAACGCCCAAAACCATAGTGCCTCTCCTCCTCCAAGAGATCACAACTCCTCACCAGCAAGGGAACAAGACTGGATGGAGAATGAGTCTGATGAATTGACTGAAATAGGCTTCAGAAAGTGAGTAATAACAAAATTCTCTGAGCTAAAACAACATGTTCTAACCCAGTGCAAAGAAACTAAAAACCTTGAAAAAAGGTTTGACAACATGCTAAAGAGAATAAACAGCTTAGAAAAGACTATAAATGAATTGATGGAGCTGAAAAACACAACACAAGAACTTTGCGAAGCATACATGAGTTTCAATAGCTGAATCGACCAAGCACAAGAAAGGCTATCAGAGATTGAAGATCAACTCAATGAAATAAAATGAGAAGGCAAGACTAGAGAACAAAGAGTAAAAAGAAATGAACAAAGCCTCCAAGAAATATGGAATTATGTGACAAGACCTAATCTACATTTGATAGTTGTACCTGAATATGAAGGAAAGAATGAATCCAAGCTGGAAAACACTCCTCAGGATATTATCCAAGAGAACTTCTCCAACCTAGTAAGGCAGGTCAATATTCAAGTCCAGGAAATACAGAGAACACCACAAAGATATTCTTCAAGAAGAGCAACCCCAAGACACACAATCATCAGATTCACCAGGGTTGAAATGAAGGAAAAAATGCTAAGGGCAGCCAGAGAGAAAGGTCGGGTTACCCACAAAAGGAAGCCCATCAAATTCACAGTGGATCTCTTGGCAGAAACCCTAAAAGCCAGAAGAGAGTGGGGGCCAATATTCAACATCCTTAAAGAAAAGAACTTTTAACCTAGAATTTTATATCAAGCCAAACTAAGCTTCATAAGTGAAGGAGAAATAAAATCCTTTAAGAACAAGCAACTGCTCAGAGATTTCATTACCACCAGGCCTGCCTCACAACAGCTCCGGAACGAAGCACTAAACAGAAAGGATCAACCAGTACCAGCCACTCCAAACACATACCAAATGGTAAAGAGCATCAACACAATGAAAAAACTGTGTCAACTAATGGGAAAAACAACCAGCTAGCATCAAAATGGCAGGATCGAATTCACCCATAACAATATTAACCTTAAATGTAAATGGGCTAAATGCCACAATCAAAAGACACAGACTGACAAATTGGATAAAAAGTCAAAACCCATTGGTGCGCTGTATCCAGGAAACCCAACTCAAGTGCAAGGATACACATAGGCTCAAAATAAAGGGATGGAGGAAGATTTACCAAGCAAATAGAGGGCAAAAAAAAGCAGGAGTTGCAATCCTAGTCTCTGATAAAACAGACTTTAAACCAACAAAGATTAAAAGAAACAAAGAAGGGCATTATATAATGGTAAAAGGATCAATGCAACAAGAAGAGCTAACAATCCTAAATATATATGCACCAAATACAGGAGAACTGAGATACGTAAAGCAAGTTCTTAATGACCTACAAAGAGACTTAGATTCCCACACAATAATAATGGGAGAGCTTAACACTCCACTGTATTAGGCAGATTGAGACAGAAAATTAACAAGGACATCCAGGACTTGAATTCAGATCTGGACCGAGAAAACCTAATAGACATATACAGAACTCTCCACCTTAAATCCACAGAATATACATTCTTCTTGGCACCACATCATACCTACTCTAAAATTGACCACATAATTGGAAGCAAATCACTCCTCAGGAAATGCAAAATAAGAGAAATCACAACCAACAGTCTCTCAGATCACAGTGTAATCAAATAAGAACTCAGGATTAAGAAACTAACTCAGAACTGCACAACTTCATGGAAACTGAACAACTAGCTCTTGAATGTTGACTAAATAAACAATGAAATGAAGGCAGAAATAAAGATGTTCTTCAAAACCAACAAGAACGAAGACACAATGTACCAGAATCTCTGAGACACATTTAAAGCAATGTCTAGAGGGAAATTTATTGCAATAAATGCCCACATGAGAAGTAAGGAAAGATCTAAAATCGACACTCTATCATCAAAATTGAAAGAGCTAGAGGAGCAAGATCAAAAAAACTCAAAAGCTAACAGAATACAACAAATAACTAAGATCAGAGCAGAACTGAAGGAGATAGAGACACAAAAAACCCTTCAAAAAATTAATAAATCCAGGAGCTGGTTTTTTGAAAAGATCAACAAAATAGACAGACTACTAGCCAGATTAATAAAAAAGAAAAGAGAGAAGAATCAAATAGATGCAATAAAAATTTCTAAAGGGGGATATTGCCATCGATTCCACAGAAATACAAACTACCATCAGAGATTACTACAAACAACTCTATGCACATAAACCAGTAAACCTGGAAGAAATGGATAAATTCCTGGACACTTGCCTCCCCCCAAGCCTAAACCAGGAAGAAGTTGAAAACCTAAATAGACCAATAACAAGGGCTGAAGTTGAGGCAGCAATTAATAGCCTACCAACTAAAAAAAGCCCAGGTTCAGATGGGTTCACAGCCAAATTCTACCAGACATACAAAGAGGAGCTGGTACCACTCCTTCTGAAACTATTCCAAACAATCCAAAAAGAGGGAATCCTTCCCAAATCATTTTATGAGACCAACATCATCCTGATACCAAAACTCGGCAGAGACTCAACAAGAAAACAAAACTTCAGGCCAATATCCATGATGAACATAGATGCAAAAATCTTCAATAAAATACTGGCAAACCGATTGCAACAGCACATCAAAAAGCTTACCCATCATGATCAAGTAGGCTTCATCCTGGAAATACAAGCCTAGTTCAACATAGGAAAGTCTCTAAAAGTAATTTACCACATAAACAGAACCAAAGACAGAAACCACATGATTATCTCAATAGATGTAGAGAAGACCTTTGACAAAATTCAACAGCCCTTTATGCAAAAAACTCTCCATAAACTAGGTACTGATGGAACGTATCTCAAAATAATAACAGCTATTTATGACAAACCCACAGCCAATATCATACTGAATGGGCAAAAACTGGAAGCATTCCCTTTGAAATCTGGCACTAGACAAGGATGCCTCCTCTCACCACTCCTATTCAATATAGTATTGGAAGTTCTAGCCAGAGCAATCAGGCAAGAAAAAGAAATAAAGGGTATCAAGCCTGTAATCCCAGCACTTTGGGAGGCCAAGGCAGGTGGATCACCAGGTCAAGAAATCGAGACCACCCTGGTCAACATGGTGAAACCCCGTCTCTACCAAAAATACAAAAAATTAGCTGGGCATGGTGGTGCATGCCTGTAATCCCAGCTACTCAGGAGGCTGAGGCAGGAGAATTGCCTGAACCCAGGAGG
>NW_016107406.1:5906552-5908338 GCF_001604975.1 Cebus imitator
ACCAATAACAGACTTAAAGAGAGCCAAATCAAGAACGAACTGTCATTCACAATTGCTACAAAGAGAATAAAATACCTAGGAATATAACTAACAAAGGATGTAAAGGACCTCTTCAAGGAGAACTACAAACCACTGCTCAAGGAAATAAGAGAGGATACAAACAGATGGAAAAACATTCCATGCTCATGGTTAGGAAGAATCAATATTGTGAAAATGGCCATACTGCCCAAAGTAATTTACAGATTCAACACTATCCCTATCAAGCTACCTATGACCCTCTTCCCAGAATTGGAAAAAGCCACCTTAAACTTCTTATGGAACCAAAAAAGAGCCTGCATAGCCAAGTCAATTCTAAGCAAAAAGAACAAAGCTCAAGGCATCACGCTACCTGACTTCAAACTATACTGGTACCAAAACAGACATATAGACCAATGAAACAGAACAGAGGCCTTGGAGGCAATGCCACACATCTACAACCATCTGATCTTTGCAAAACCTGAAAAAATTAGCAATAGGGGAAGGATTCCCTGTTTAATAAATGACGTCAGGAAAACTAGCTAGCCATGTGCAGAAAGCAGAAACTGGACCCCTTCCTGACACCTTACATTAAAATTAACTCCAGGTGAATTAAAGACTTAAACATTTGACCTAACACCATAAAAACCCTAGAAGAAAACCTAGGCAAAACCATTCAGGACATAGGCATAGGCAAAGACTTCATGACTAAAACACCAAAAGCATTGGCAACAAAAGTCAAAATAGACAGATGGGATCTAATTAAACTCCAGAGCTTCTGCACAGCAAAAGAAACAATCATTAGAGTGAACCAGCAATCAACAGAGTGGGAAAAAAGTTTTTGCAATCTACCCATCGGACAAAGGGTTAGAATCTACAAAGAACTAAAACAGATTTACAAGAAAAAAACAAACCCATTCAAAAGTGGGCGAAGATATGAATAGACATTTTTCAAAAGAAGATATATATGAGGCCAACAAACATGACAAAATGCTGAACATCACTGGACATTAGAGAAATGCAAATCAAAACCACATTGAGATACCATCTCACGCCAGTTAGAATGGCAATATTAAAAAATCTGGAGACAACAGATGCTAGAGAGGATGTGGAGAAATAGGAACACTTTTACACTGTTGGTGGGAGTGTAAATTAGTGCAACTATTGTGGGAGACAGTGTGGTGATTCTTCAAGGACCTAGAAATAGAAATACCATTTGACCCAGCAATCCCATTACTGGGTATATACCCACAGAATTATAAATTGTTCTATTATAAAGACACATGCACACGAATGTTCATTGTGGCACTGTTTACAATAGCAGAGACCTGAAACCAACCCAAACGCCCATCAATGATAGACTCGACAAGGAAAATGTGGAATACTATGCATACATAAAAAATGATGAGTTTGTGTCCTTTGTAGGGACATGGATGAATCTGGAAACGATCATTCTCAGCAAACTGACACAAGAACAGAAAATCAAACACCACATGTTCTCACTCATAGGTGGATGTTGGACAATGAGAACACCTGGACACAGGGAGGAGAGCATCACACACTGGGGTCTGTTGAGGGGGACTAGGGGAGGGACAGTGGGTGCTAGGGAGTTGGGGAGGGATAACATGTGGAGAAATGCCAGATATCGGTGATGGGGATGGAGGCAGCAAACCACATTGCCATGTATGTACCTATGCAACAATCCTGCATGTTCTGCACATGTACCCCAGAACCCAGAGTTATATATATATATATATATATATATATATAT
>NW_016107406.1:5908351-5943657 GCF_001604975.1 Cebus imitator
GTGTTGTGTGTGTGTGTATATATACACATATATATGTATATATACACATATATATGTATATATACATACACATATATATGTATTTCTTGAATGTCTAGAATGTGTTCAGCAAAGATAAAAAGCAGAAAAGTTATCATTTATGCTTTGAGACATTTATAATCTGTTCTTGGGGAAAATAAAAGAACACACACAAAATAATAGCAAGCAGAAGAAAAATAAATAAAATTAATGGGAAAAGGAAAAGTATGTGGAACAGACCTTTAAATCCTCAGATGGTGGGATTATTGGGGAATGAAGTGACCAGCATATTTAGAATAAATGAGACTTGATGAGTCAGAAGGAAAAGGTTACATCTTTGTTACATCCTCTTCGTCTTAAAGGAAATGTGTTATACATTTACACACATGCATGAATCACATTTTCTTAAAACATGAAAAAAAAAACATATATACCTGAAGTATATGAATATAAAGCAAACACAATATAACTCCCTCTAAGCTTAAGAAATTGAAAATAATTAATTTCCAAAATCACCCCATGTGTTCTTCCTAGTCCGTGAAACACATTTGATGAACTTGTAATACCCAAAGAAAGAACTGTAAATCAGGGCCCAACAATTGTATTCCTGGCAGCTTGTCGTTCTGAGCTAAAAACTACATCAGGTGTAGACAAGTAAAATTTTAGTCATGTCCTGAAAAACAGAAATCCTCATCAGTAATTAAGCTGGTTAAGCAGAGGCTTCCGTTAAGCAGAGGCTTAACCAAACCTTCGTGTGTCTCACAATAAGTAACTGATCAGCAAGGAATTTCTCAAGTAACTTTCCAGATGTTGCTGAGTGAGACATCCTTCAACCACCATGACAAATAGGGCAGAATTAAGTGAATGTCAGGCATGTGACATAAAGGTAGCCAGGCCTATCTTGATGGGACTCCACCATTCAGCAGCAGACCCCTGATGCTGAATGATCTGGATAAACACAACTGAACAAAGAGTAAACCTCCTGTTTGAATTAACTCTAATCCTGCTCATCAGGCTTAAGGAATGGAACAGTCATATATTTTGGAAGACACAGTAGCAAGAAAAGCCTAATTAGAGAGCAAAGGGTAGATATTTAGCAGCTCTAATAAATATGATTTGCTGAATGCATTATCTGTTTGGCAGAAAACAAATCATGGTGTGATCTGCCACATTCAGACAGTCTAATTTACGGCAACTCATTTAAGGAAACTCTTTAACCCAGCATTCTGAGATCATAAAGCACATTTTGACAAACGCAGGCATGATTTTCTGGAATGCAGAGAGACCTTTAAGAGATGGGAATTTTCTGGAATATATTGGGACCATTTGAATGTGTTTTAAAATAAATTCATTCACAAATACTATCCTAGCAGCTTGATGTTACCAAATGATGGGAAAACCTTTTTTGCATATTTTTTTTTCTGAAATAAATAGACAATTGTTTTGTAATACTTACTCAATCTTTGATCATTGTTGCTTGTAACCTTTCAATCAGTTGTGCTTAGAACCCCAATCTCTAGTCTTCCCCACTCCAAGCCTCCCCCAGCTCTCCCAGGCAATTAAGTTTCAGCCATGGTGGCCTACTTTCTGCTACTCTATAAGGCTACTTCTGGCCTCAGGATCTTAGCACTGGCTCCTTGGCTCTGCCTGAAAAGCTCTTCCACAGATTCTTGTGTGACCAGTATCTTCTTATGATTTTGTTCCAGTGCCTCCTCTACAGAATAGAACCTTCTGTTCAAGGTTCTCCAAAACACTCTCCTGTTACTCTGATTTTCTTCACAGTACCTACAACTTTCTGAAATTAACTCAGTTGTTAATTTACTAACTCTGTAACCTATTAGAATGTACGTTCCATTGAGCAGTGACTTCATCTTGTTCAATCATCTTTGATCTCCACTATCAAGAACAAAACTGAAGGTATGGTAGGGACCCACCGTATTAATGCCAATGAATAAATGAATGAATAAAATGGAAAGAAATTTACATAAATCTCAGAGCCAGAATTCCTACTAGTCGGGAAAATTCAGTTTCATAAGTTATATTTTAAATGTTCCTCATTATCCTAGAAAAAAAAAACTTAATAGCACTGATATTGTAAGTATTGTGTGTTTGTGTGTATTACTGTAACACATTTCCTATGACTGGCTAAAAAATATATTGCACACACAAATGTCTTTTTCTTGCCAGTGGGAAAACTATGGTTCAGAATGGCTCATCTACTTGTTCAGGTCAGAACATATCAGAGACAAAAATCAAAGTTAGTATTCAATGATTTGATTTATAAGCCATGAATTGATCTTCTCACAATTTTCTTCTGGCTGGAAATACACAAAACAGATGATAAATGAAGAACTAGTCACACGGTATGTCAATGACTTTGTAATAAGAATAATTGGTAAATTTGCCTTGAATTATTCATTTTTTCTTATTTTTCTCTTTCTTATAAGGAAAGTGAACATTCTCTTTCCCTTTATTATAATATATGCAAATTTTAAAAAATGAGTTCTATTTTAACATTTTTTTGTCAACCTACATTATTAAAATGACTTTCCATGCCTGAAAGGTAGTCAACTGTCTACATTGAACTGTAGTTACTGTGCAGTTCATTATTTACACAATTGCTATAAATGGAGATACTCCACTAATAGTGGGGTTGATATGCAAATGACACTTGTCTAAGTAGTATAAAATATAATATTTCTCGTTATTATATTATGCCATTGTAGTAGTCTTGAGGAGAGTCAAATGAAGACCTGTTTCACAAATGACTAAAACCAACTCAAGGTGCCTGTTCCAAATGATAGGTTGTTTCTTTCCCTCAGATTTCTCATAATGCTGCAGTCATGGAGGTGCTGAGTTGCAAGCATTCTATCAATAATCCCAGGAAGGCTCTGGACTGTTTATCCCAAATTGTCTATACACAGCTAAGCCAATAAACCAAAATAAGAATGGACATTTTCATTGCTTTCACAAGGGTCAAATAAAAATAATTGCTTAAGGGTTTTAACACCTTCGGAAAACCAGTCATACACACTGGATCCATTTCTGGGGTGTTGTTGTGGTTTTTTTTTTTTTTTTTTTTTTTTTTTTTTTTTTNTTTTTTTTTTTTTTTTTTTTTTTTTTTTTTTTTTTTTTTTTTTTTTTTTTTTTTTTTTTTTTTTTTTTTTTTTTTTTTTTTTTTTTTTGTTTTGTTTGAGACAGGGTCTTGTTCTGTCACCCAAGCTGAAGTGCAGTTGTGTGACCATGACTCATTGCAGACTTGACCTCCCAGGCTCAATCAATATACCCACCACAGCCTCCTCAGCCTCCTGTTAGCTAGGATTACAGGCATTCACCACCACACCTGACTAATTTTTGTTGTTGTTTTTTTTAGAGATAGGGTCTCACTAAATTGTCCAGTCTGGTCTCAAACTCGTGGGCTCCAATGAATCTGCCTGCCTTCCCTCTCAAAGTGCTGGGGTTATAGGCATGAGCCTCTGCTGGCCTGGATCCATTTTTAAAGTCTGCCCTTTTGGCCTCCCAGGTTGAACTTGATGTTGGAAAATGCTTTTCCGCTATGGATGCTCCTTCATCCATATGCTTCTAGTTCTAATCAAAGTCCATATCCCATCTTGCCTTAAAGGGCACATGTTTTTAGAGAAAGTCAAAGTTTTGATTATTTTAGCACAGCTCATTGTGTGATGCTACGGCTACAGGCAACTGATTTGACTATTTTAGCTGTGTGGCGTTTCTAACAGGTTAGCACAGGCATTTAGTAACTGAGTAATTTGTTGTCATTATTAGTAGTAATAATTTAAACAAACCAACTATGCACTTGAAGCTGTAGCTAACAGCTTTGTCTACATCACTGATTCTTAGATTCTGTCGCCTATCTCTTCAAACAGACTATCAAACACTCTTTAGATTTCATGAAGCTATTCTTGGTTCAAAAATTTATTGTAAACAAACTAGAAAGAATAATCTAAGGCAAAACTATAGAGACAGTAAAAAGATCAGTGGTTACCAGGGTCTAGTGGAGAGGCAGGGACAAATAGGCAGAGCAGAGAGCATTTGTAGGGCAGTGAAACTGCTCTCTGATACTGTAATGACAAATACATGTCATCGTGCCTCTGCCCAAATTCATAGAATTTAAAACACAGAGTGCACTTTAATGTAAACTATGGACTTTGGGTGGTAATAATGTATCGAGGTAGGTTCAGCAATTGCAACAAATGTACTACTCTTATGTGTGATGTTGATAATGGGAAAGGCTGTGCATGCATGGGGTAGAGTATATGGGAAAGCTCTGTACCTCCTGCTCAATATTGCTATGAACGTAAAACTGCTCTCAACATAAATTACATACAAAAGGATCATCTTGTCACTAAAGGGAATATTATTGTTAACATTTATATGTATCTTCATGAATCCAAACATTTATACAAAACAAAGTTATATTACAAAATAAAGTTATATTCTGGTTTCTCTTCAGATCGCATAAATCTTTCGCCTTTTACAAAATAGTTATAGTATACAAAATCAAACATTCTTGCTTAACTTTATTATCAATGAATGCATGGCATTCTTGTCAGTATATACCAAAACTTATTTAAGCATTCTGTTATTTTTGGAAATATAAATTATACCTCGGTTTTCTGTTTATTCATTTGTATTTTGCTTCAAAGCTGCAAAAATATTCTGGCAGCTGTATCTTTTTGTATGTTCGCAATTAGTTTACTTGTATTGTTTGCAAATAAGATTTGGCATATATAATCAAATAATTTATTTACTAAAGGTAAAATTGGAGGTGTTATCATATTGTGGCTACGATCTTCTCAGAGAACAGAACTTTTGGCTAACACTAACAGTAAGAGTAGCCACAGTTATTATCGTTCTTCTTCTTCTTTTTATTTATTGGGCATTTAGGTACCAAGCACTATGCAAAGCACTTTACAAACAAAACCTAATTTAATATTTAAAAAGCTTTCATGAAGAAGATGTTATTATTCCATCAATTATTTACAAAAAAGATAGCAAAAATTGAATGCATCACAGTCTTCAGGTAAACTGTTTTGGTATGAAAATATTGTTTTATCTATCCAGTTGTTGGCATTGTCTACATTGTACATAGCTAGGTATGTAAACTTTTAATCATGGAAAATTTCAAACATATATTGGCCTCAATCTCTCTCCTCCATCTATACCTTTGGCCGCAGAACTTTGTTGCATTCCAGCTCTCTGCCATGTGACTTGTTGGGGTCAATAGAATGAAGCCACTTTGAAGCCAAGGTCTGTAGAGGCTTCATGTGTTGCACTTGTCTTCTTGCACCTCTGTCACTGCAGTAAACACTTGTCTGCCTGGGCTATTGAAGAATGAGAAGTTTGTGAAGCAAAGCCGAGATGCTCAGTCCTCCAACATGGACGTCATCAGGCAGCTGACAGTCAGCTAACCCCAGACATGAGAATGAGCCCAACCAAGATCAGCAGCACCACCTAAACCACTGACACTCAACCACAGAGGTGTGCGTAATAAATACTCATTGTGGTATGCCACTGAAGCTATGCAATTGTTTGTTATAAAGCACTATTCTAATAGCTAGTTGATATACATACAAGAATAGAGATAATATTTTACCATACCCTCATGCATCTATCATCCATTTTCAACATCATTCAACATATAGCTCATCTTCTTTCCTATATACTCACTACTTCCGTTTGTGTTATGAACCAAATGTCACACTCTGGATTTTGTTGTTCATAGACCTATTGTGTCATTTGCCATGTTCTTCTGCCCTTTAATTTCCCATAAACTTGTGGTTTGATCTAAAGATTCAGATAAGCTCAGGTTTCATTTTTAGGTAGTGATATTTCAGAGCTAGTTATAAATTCATTTTGTATCACCTGGGGAGCTTGCCATGTCTAGTTAGTATCTTTCTCTCTTTGTGATGTTAATATTAAACAGGCATTCAGGCACTGCAAATTTGATTCATCCATTAGACACTTCTCACAGTGTTTCCACTAATAGTTTTAGCAGATTATAAGGGTCTTCACCTAGATCAATTATTTTATTCTGTGCTGCCAGATAGTGATATTTTAATTCTATAATTCCTTATGCATTTATTACCTGAAAGTTCTCTGTGAAGAGGGACTTTCTCTTCATTAGTATTTGGATACCTTACTGTACAGATGGCTCAGAATTAATTCTTCCCCTTTATTGATTAGTTTTTAGAAGAGTAAATTGGTTTCTAAAAATCCTCCAAATACAACTAACGAGTTTGAGTATTTTTGAAAATCATTAATGAACTCAATGATGTCAGCTTAGTTTGTGTATTTAAACCCACTGGAGTAATTATGTAAGCATTTTTTAAAAGAAAAAGTTGTAAACATCATGTTTTGCTTCTTTTATATCACTATTATGTATAGTCTATTTTTATTTCAACCAAGCCTACCTTTAATATCGTAATCAGGTGTACTGATTCCATTCTCCTAATGCTTTTAGCTATAAAAATATATTTATTCTATTTATAATGAATATTATTTTGCTGTCAGTCAGTCTTCTGGGTATTCACTGTGAGTAAAAATGTCTTCTCTCGGGGATATTTTAAAAAATGGTCTATTCAGGGAATTTGTTAAGTTAACTGACTTAATATATTTATTAAGCTCTATGTAATTCAGACATCAATGTCATGTCATATCACACACACACACACACACACACACACACACACACACACACACAATTTTCTCCTATTTAGAAAGCTATTTGGGCTTTCTAAAAGTGCTAGGAGAGGATTAGAAAATATTGTTTGTGTGTGTGTGTGTGTGTGTGTGTGTGTGTGTGCAATGTTCCAGTGACTAGACTTGCTTGACTTGCAAAAGAGCTTTAGACACTTATGAAATATACAAGCTCAAGGCCAAAGAACTCTGAGATTTCCTGCGTGTGGTCCTTGCCAATGTGACGAAAGTTGATTTACTGCCACTAGGAAAGTACTGGCAAAATGGAGAGTATAGGGAACTTTCTGTACCATTTATTTACATATCAGGAAAAACATATGGTAAACAGAAATTGGCTTTTCAAAATGCAACTGACCACTCTCTTCTACTCCAATTCTATCCCCTTAATACTTTCTGTCCCTATACAGGATACTCTTCTCATGTATCTAGCTTCATTTCTAATCATCCACCAATGTGCCATCGAAATAGATAAATGACAGAAATCTGAAGATCATTTTGTTTTCTATATGACAAAGTGAAGGTTATTTACCTCTATAGTAAACACATACCGGAATTGATATCGTTAAATTTTGCCTTATAGTATGACAAGGAGACATTTCCATAAGCAATGCATTTCTATTGTAGAAAGGTTGGAAAATTATGAAGAACACATAAAATAAAGTAGAAATTATGTGTAATCACACTATTCCAATATTACTACTCTTATCATGTTGAGGGTTTTGTTCTGAATCTTTTTGTAATATGATGCCAGTTTTTGATGACCTACTGTGTCAGTTTGTTCTTACACTGCTATTAAGAAATACCCAAGACTGAAGAGAAAGAAAAGAGAGGTTTAATTGGCTCATGGTTCTGCAGGCTGTATAAGAAGGATAGTGCCTTCTGCTTCTGGGTGACCTCAAGAAACTTACAATCATGGCGGAAGACCAAGGAGGAGTGAGCACCTCCTATGGCTGGAACAGGAATGAGAGAGGGAGTGGGGAGGTGCTGCACACTTTTAAACAACCAGATCTTGTGAGAACTCTATTGGGAGAACAGCACCAGACCCCCTGGTAGATGATCCAATCACCTACCACAGGCTCTACCTACAACACTGGAGACTACAATTTAACAGGAGATTTGGGCAGAGACACAGATCCAAACCCTATCATCCACCTTAATTCATTTCTGGATCTAGGTGAGGAAAAGACACATTTTGAAACTTTGATAGTACTCCTTAGTACTTCTTCTTTTAAAAGCAAAAATAAATAAATGGTACAACATCAAACTAAAATGTTTCTACTCAGGGAAGGGAGCAAAAAATGAAAAGACAACCTACAGAGTGGGGAAAAATGTAAATCATCTATTGAATAAGACGTTGATATCCAAAATTTATAAAGAACCCATACAACTCAATAGCAAGAAAACATATAACATAATTTTAAAAATGGGCAAAGGACCTGAATACACATTTCTCTAAAAAGATGTAAAGATGGCCAACAGGTATGTAAAAGGATGCTCAGCATCATTATAAGGGAAAGGCAAATCAAAACCAGTATAAGAGGCTGGGCCTGGGGGCTCACGCCTATAATCCCAGCACTTTGCGGGGCTGAGGTGGGCTGATCACTTGAGGTCAGGAGTTCAAGACCAGCCTGGTCAACATGTTGAAACCCTCTCTCTTCTAAATACACAAAAATTAGCTGGGCATGGTGATGGGTACCTGTAATCCCAGCTACTGTAGAGGCTCAGGCAGGAAAATTGGTTGATCCCAGGAAGCAGAGATTGCAGTGAGCCAACATCATGCCATTGCACTCCAGCCTAGGCAACAAGAGTGAAACTCCACCTCAAAAAAAAAAAAAAAAAAAAAAAAAAAAACAAAAAAAAAAAAAAAACCACCGCTGTATCACTTCATACCCATTAGGATAGTCATTATCAAAAAGACAAGAGATAAATGTTAGTGAATGAAGAAAGGGAACCCTTGTGTTCTGTTAGTTGGAGTACATATTGGTGTAGTCAGTGTGAAAAACTACATGTGGGTTCCTAAAATAGTTAAAAATAGAATTACCATATGATCCAGATGCTTCTTTTCTGGGTATATGCCCAAAGGAAATAAAATCGCCACCTTGAAAGAAAAATCCGCACTCCCATGTTCATTGCAGTGTTATTCACAATAGCCAAGATATGGAAACAACCAAAGTGTCTGTCAACAGATGAATAAAGAAAATGGTGTGTATATATTCAATGGAATATCATTCAGCCTTAATAAAGGGGATCCTGCCAGTTACCACAAAATGGATTAAGCTGGGGGACATTATGCTAAGTGAAATAAGCCAGACACAGCAAGAAAAATATGGCACCGTCTCACTTATACAGAGAATCAAAAAAAAAAAAAGCCAAAGATACAGAGATAGAAAATAAAACACTGGTTACCAAGGGCTGAGTGGTGGGGAGAAACTGGGAGATGCAGGTCAAGAGATACAAAGTAGCAGATATGCAGGTGAACAAATTTAAAGATCAAATGTTCAATGTGGGGACTATAGTTAATAATAGTGTATTGTTATCAGGAGTTTTGTTAAATGAGTAGATTACAGCTAGTGCTCGACTTACGACCACGATTGATTCTGACAGACCGGTCATAACACGATTTGGTCATAAGTTGAGTAGGCTATACGTACAGTACTGTGAAATGATGTTATAAAAATCTTTAAGTCATATTTTATCATACTTTTCTTTCATTATTGTTATATATCATAATTTTCTTTGTTCATTTTGTGCCATTTGTATCATCTCTACACCATTTTGTTTCTTATTTTTACATTTGTCAGGTTTAAGTAAAACACTGCATTACCAGTACAACTGGTTTAATATTTACAAACATACAAAATTACAAAATACAGGTGCATACAAAAATACAAAATACAGGTATAAAAAATACCACAGAAAACATTTTCCCAATTGCAAAACATATCAAAATATATAAACATGTACAAAACATTTTATTGGCCGCTGGTGCTTGGCTGCGGATCGTTGATGTCATCTGAGGCAGCAGTTGGGGTTACTGGAGTTGGTTTTTTCATAAACATGGTGAGCTTTGTCTGAATTGTATGTTTCTTTTATTCATCATAAATTTCACGATGCAGGCGAAACACATCGTGCGCCATCCGTTCAATACTTGCAAATCGTTCGATGTTTGGGTCTATTGCTTCGAAATGTATAAGAAGTTTATTCAGTAAAGATAAACTTTCTGATAATCCCTTAGTGGTGAACTTTCTTTCTGGCTTCTCCTCTTCTTTCTCTGCTTCTCTTCTTTCTTCTTCCGCCACTCTTTCTTCTTCCAGTTCGATTAGCTCTTCATTTGTAAGTTCTCCAGATTCTTTGCCTAGCAACTCTTCCATTTCACACTCCAAAGAAAGGTCTTTAGCAAGTTTTACTATTTTTTCCCAAATCGTTTTAAGTTCATGTTCACTGTCAAATCCATCAAAATCATTAACATAGCGCTTAACACAGTTTTTCCAGATGCCATTCATGCACTTTGTCATCACAGCCTTCCAAGCGGTAGCGATATTCTTGATACACATCAAAATGCTGTAGTGTTTCCAAAAATCTCGCAATGTTAGTTCTGAGTCAACATCTATAGTGGATATTGCTTGAGCGAAGGTGGTTCAGAGATAGTTGGCCTTAAATGTAGCAATCGAACCTTGGTCCATAGGCTGGATGAGTGGAGTCGTGTTTGGTGGAAGAAAAACAAATTTTACATCTGGATGGAGATCGCCTAGATGTGGTGGGTGTCCAGGTGCATTAACGAGCAGCAATAAAATCTTGAAAGGAATATCTTTCTCCAAACAATATTCTCGAACTTGAGGAATAAAACAGTTCATAAACCAGTCTTCAAACAATCCTTGTGTCATCCAGGCTTTATGTTGAGAATGAAAGTAGACGGGCAGTGTGTGCTTGTTAACATTCTTGAACGCAGGAGGGCTGGCTGAATGATAAATTAAGAACGGCTTCAGCTTAAACCCTGCGATGTTCCCTCCAAGCAGCAGAGTTAGCCTATCCTTAAATGCTTTAAATCCCAGCACGCTTTTGGCCTCTTCGTGAATATAAGTGCGTGCTGGCATCCGTTTCCAAAATAATCCAGTTTCATCAACATTGAAAATCTGTTCTGCTAGATGATATCCCTCATCTGTGATTAATTCATCCAGACTATCAACAAACTTATGTGCTCCTTCCTCATCCGCACTCACTGCTTCTCCAGTCACTCAAACACTATGCATTTGGAATCTTTTCTTGAATATTTGGAACCAGCCAGTGCTTGCTACAAATTCTTGACTGTAATCTTCTCCAGCACGCTCCTTCAGAGTCTGAAATAGACTTCTCGCCTTCATCTGCACAGTAAAAAGACTTAATGGTGTCCGTTTTTGAATTTGATCTTCCATACAAATATATAGCAATTTCTCCATTTCGTGGATGGGTCCGCTTTGTTGCTTTGTTATAACTGTTGATCGCATGGGTGCAGAACCTTTCACAGCGTCACGAATTCTTTATCTTTCAAAATCATCGACATAGTCAAGTGTGATAACTTTGTATCACGTGCGATCACATTCTCTTCCTTTCCTCCTTCGTACTGCTTAATTACTTTCATTTTCGTGTCGAGATCGATGGCCTTTCTTTCCTTCTTGGCAGGCTGAGGTGTAGACAAAGACAATTTCCTCTTGGTAGACATCTTGGGAGGGTTTTGATGAAAAATATCCAAGACACAAAACACAAATTGCTGTACCGAGCCTGGGATAACAGTTGAAATGGTGCACGCAGAGATGGTGGTGCTGCCGGAAGCTGGTCCGCACTGTCGTACGCCCAGCTGGGCAATGTTTGCGCTGCCAGACGTGGAGCAGCCGTGGCTAGCGATTGTGGTTGTAAAGTTGAATGGTCGTAAGTTGCATAGGTCATAAGTCGATCAATACCTGTATAGTTGTTCTTGCCACAGGTAAGAAAAACGGATAACAATGTGAGATAATGGATATGTTTGTTTCACTATAGTACCAATTTTATTATATATGTGTCTCATAACATTATATATGTAAACAATATATTTACATATATTCAATAAAATTTATTTTATTAATAATTGACTATGAGACAAACCCAGAGTTTTCTGGATTGATACAGAGGGATGATCTACAAATATATATAAAAGAACAGAAGATGAAGTTTTGGTTCAGATTAAATGAAATTGATTTTCTAATATTTTAAGATCGCAGATAATAATGGTATGCTTACACCAGCTGGTATTTGTTCATGAGAAAGGACTGTTAAATTTTAAGAAATCTAGCAAGCAGACTGACATCAAGTTCGTGGACTGAAATTGAACATGGTGGGAGAATTTACACCATGGAAATTGGCAAACACTACAAACCAAGGCTCCCTACCCCACTCACACGCAGCACACTGCAGCCACAGGGTGTATAGAAAGATAATGTATATAACTGAACCAGACGAG
Organism: Cebus imitator; assembly: GCF_001604975.1. Lineage (NCBI taxonomy): Eukaryota > Metazoa > Chordata > Mammalia > Primates > Cebidae > Cebus > Cebus imitator. The sequence continues at coordinate 5,920,560 of NW_016107406.1, forward strand.
GTGTCTAAAATTCATCTAGATAGTGGTCTAGATGAAGGCAAACTGGAGAGCCCTGTGTAAGGAAATCTCCTCAGTTCTAGATAGTTTCTAAATGGGAAAGGTGGTTCAGTGTTTTCAGTCTCTGTTTTATGAAATAAACAAAGAAATCCATAATTCTAAATATGAAATTCTTTGAATTTTAAAACACCATTAAAGAGAGAGGAAAGCTGCTCTTCAGCTGAATACAAGCTATGGGCCAACTGTTTTCAACTTTTGTTTTAAAAAATGTGAGTTCCCTTTTCTCACTATGACAAGTGGGATGTCACTGTTACGGAGAATGACGAAAGAAAATTCTTGCTTTGATAATTCTTACTGAGTGAAGTGCAAGGCTCTTTCACAATGCAAAAACCTCCGTGACTTTAGGAGGCTTTTCTTGTCGAAACACCTGTTATAATTTGGGGGCATCACTCATGCACAGTCACATGTTATCTCTTTGTGGTCATGTGAACTCTGCTTTATCTCCTGTATTAACGGATACTGAAATCTGTGTTCTGGGAAGTTTAGAGAATTCTGATTTGATAGCATCTTAGAATGTTAGGGCTGGCAGATGGTTGATAAACCAACCAGCCTAGGGGTTTTTAACACAGAATCCATAACTGAGTCTGGATGGTGGTTATAAGCCCACTGAAAAGTTTCCATAGATTTCATCCATTATCCCAGCATCTGTCATCCAAAAATGAGTAAGAGCCACCAATGCATTAAGCTTCTCCAGTTATTTGACAAAGATTGTTAGAGTACTGGATAGAAGCCAAATTACATGGGTAAACATTGGAGAGCAAACAAAATAGACACCTGAGTCTCTCTCCTCAAGGTGTGCAAAGTCTAGAAAAGGAAGCACACAATTAAACAAGCAACTATAACAAAGCACAGTTATTCTGTGACAAAAGAAGCATAAAGGATAGGGAAACTCATAAACTTGTGTCTATCTTAGCCTAAGATGTGTGGGTCAGGTGTTTTTAAGAAGAAGTATTGAAAGAAGTGACATTTAAATTAAAATCTGGAGAATGAGTAGTAACTGGCCATTTGAAGAGGTGGTTATCCCTCCAAATAGTTCAGAACCAGGCTATAAACAGCACTTTCATTTAACATAGGAGAAAAAACTGAGACCTAAAAACCCAGAAAATCTTTCTTAAGTGACTTGAATACAGCATATACTGAAGAAATGTTTGACATATGAATATGAATGAATAAACAAACAATAAAAACAAAGACTCCCCTATTGTGGAACACTGAGAAAGCTCATTTACCCCTCATCTGGGATTTATCCACTTACGCTGGAAGCTGAGAATGCAATATCCCAACATCATGAGGAGAATCAATTAATCAACCCAATGAGGTTAGTTTTTCCATAGATTGTGGCTTTGGCTGAGTTGGCCTTATTCTTTGCCTGTTGGAATTGTTCCTGCCTCTACATGCAGCCCTGCTCTCTCTTTACCCATCATAAGTTTGAGCAGGAAGAGTAAGATAATGAAACTTAGTGAACCCTACTTTTAGGGCCCCAAATATACTTTCCTTTCTTTGTAGGATTGGATATAGGAAAATATTATTTGTATACCCCTAAATTTTAAAGAACTTCTTAGGTGAGAAGGCTTGCTCATGCCTTATATTTTCAGATCAGGTCTTTTCAGACTTTCTTTTAAAAAATGTAGTCATGAAAATATTCACTTTTGGTCCCTTTTTCTTCTTTATGACACATACTACATGATTATAAAACCCCCAAACCTCTGAGTGACTCACTTTTAAGGAAATAAATATTAATAATAGTTGTAATTGTATGTCAGATGAAACATTTTCTGTCATCTCTTAGACATTTGGGTACCAAGGGTCCAACGATTCTAAAGAAAAGTTGTAGACACCTACCTGTAAGACTTGCTAAAATTTGGCCAAACCTTAATTGGGACTCATGTTACTTACCCTAACTGCAACACTTTCAGAGCAAAAGAGGGCACTATTAATAATTACACAGGGTCAAGAGGTATAAACCAGAATACGTGGTAACTTTAAGGCAGTAATTCTCTCCAGCCAAAGCAAAAGACAAAGAGAGGAATATTTTTAGCCCCCTTCAAGGTAAATGAAGGGGAATCCAAGAGTAATCAGGATAGTTTGTCTTTGCCACCTGGGTGACTGTTGAAACAAAGTAACTTACAGGCTATAGTTGAATGGTAGCCTACAAAAATGTATGTCTATGCCCTAACCCCCAAAACTGTTGAATGTGACCTTATTTGGAAAAAGGATCTTTACAGATATAATTAAGAATCTGACTGCTTTCAGAAATAAAGCAATCCCAGGGATGGCCTCCTAGAGCCAGAGCTGAGGAAGTGTATTAGTTATCTGCTACTACGTGACAAACAATCCCCACATTTAGCAGCATTAAACAACATATATTTAATGTATCACATCATTTCTAAGGATCAGCAATCTGGGAGCAGCTCAGCTGGTGGTTCTAGCTCAGGGTCTCTTGTAAGATTGCATACAAACTGTCAGCTGGGGCTACCATCATCTGAAGGCTTGACTGGGGCTGTAGGATCTATATTCAGGTTTGCTCACATGACTGTTAGGAAGTAGCTTCAGTTCTTTTCATAGGTTTGCTTGCAACATAGCAGCTGGCTTTCTCAGGAGTAAGTAACATAACAGAGAGTGAGAGAGGATTGGGGAGAGGTCAAGAGGGAAGCTACAGTATGTTTTATTTTTTTAATTATTTATTTTATATAGATTGGTTCTCACTATGTTGTCCAGGCTGGTTTTGAACGGCCGGCCTCAAACATTCCTCCCGCCTTGGCCTCCCAAAGTGTTGGGATTAGAGGTGTGACTTACCATGTCCAGCTGCTGCAGAATGTTCTCTCTACATAATGGAATCAGAAGCAGAAGGAGTGGTTGGAGAGAAAGCAAATAAAAGTAAAGGGAAAAAAGATAATGATCCGTGCTTCACTGCTCATCAAAGGAAATTCAGAGGAAGTGTGAGTTGGTAGAAAAGTAGAGCCTCTGAATTTGAAATTTGAAGTTTTTATTTTGCCTACTTTGTATTATGAAAAATTTCATTCCTTTGCAAGAGTAGAGAGAATAGTATAATGAACCCAGCTTCAACAATTGTTAACATACTGTCCTCTGTTACTTTATTCATGGCTGTGTTCTTTTTCCTCTGCTTTTATTTTTTCTCATCCTCTATGATCTCTTAGACTTTTCTGACCAACATTGCTCAGACGGCTTCTGTTCTTCTGAAATTCTAGTTAAGTTTCAGGAGAGCCTAGAGCCCAAATTTCAGTCTCAACCTCCTTCTCTCTGTTCTCATCTTGAGGGCTCCCACTGATGTCAGTATTGACTAACAAAGATCTAAGAAAGAGAAAGGAAGTGGAGAACAGAAGGGACAGGGCGACAGGTGGGCATCAACAACCAGATTCAGAAACAGCCTTCCTGGACTGAAGCAGGAGGGTTATGGACAGCTTGTGCTCAGGACTGGCCAATATGCAGAAGCTGCTGAAAAGCCTGGGAATGATTGTATATTCCAGGCTCCAGGAGAGATCAGAATAGGCAGTACAGTGAAAAGAATCTAAAACTAAAAGTCAAGAGTGGGTGTTCATCCCAGATCTGCTTCTAATTTTCAATGCAACCTAGGTCAAATCACATCTCTCTGGTCTCCAGGGTCTTCTTTTGCAAAAATCAGTGGTAGGAATTGACAAGCTAATTTTAAAATTCATTTAAAACAATGTATTTCAACTTATTATTATTATTAATATTAATATTGTTACCACCCTAAAGAGCCCTTTTAATTTTTTTCTAATCATTCCTCCATGAAATATTAATACCACAGATATGTATCTGTTTACTGCATTTATATCTGGTTTTGCTTATGCATAAAACAGTAAGTTTTTTTGCTTACTAAAAACTAATTTTCACACTCTTGGGGGTGATATCACACAAGTCATTGAGAATGTATGGTCTAGGATTTATAAGGTAAAAAATAATTTGAAAAAAATACAGAACAATAAGAAATATGAAAGATAACTTTTCTAACATAGCACTAAAGCATGCTAAAAATTAAATTAATTAAAAACATGTGTTGGCATAGCAATAGACAATGAAGCAGAATAACATCTTGAAATATATTCACATATATATATAAAATGTTTAGGAATTCATTTTGATTATCTTGGCATTTCAAAATCAGTGAACAAAAAATATTTAAAAAAGTGATTTTGGGGAAATAGACAACTATTTGGAAAAACTAACTAGATTCCTGCACCATCTGCATAATTAAATTGTAGGTAATTTAAAGAGTTAAATCTAGGCTGGGCACGGTGGCTCACACCTACAATCCCAGCACTTTGGGAGGCCGAGGTGGGTGGATCACCTGAGGTCAGGAGTTCAAGACCAGCCTGGCCAATATGAAACCCCATCTCTACTAAAAATATAAAAATTAGCCAGGTAGGATGGTGGGTGCCTATACTCCCAGCTACTCTGGAGGCTGAGGCAGGATAATCATTTGAACCAAGGAGGCGGAGGTTGTGGTGAGCCAAGATTGTGCCACTGTACTCTAGCCTGGACAACAGAATGAGACTCCATCTCAAAAAAAAAAAGAAAGATTTAAATCTATAAAAATTCTGTAAAAGATTTAGAAAATTACAGAATATATATTTTATATTTTAATTTTTTTATTTCATAGGGGCTTTTTTCATTTTTCATTTAAACTTTATCTTATTGTCCCTTTATATTGTTCTAGTATTTTTATTTCTCTGGGGGCTTTTTATCCTGTGTGTTGTATATACAGACATCCTCTTTCTGTCTCATGCTGATTTCTCTCTTCTTGTGGTTTGTAATTTTTTTAGTGTGAGCTCATCTTTGGTAAGATTGGGTGCTACTTTATGAAAGCAGACCTGTAGAGTGCTCTCATATCTGTCTCATCTGGACTATGGGATTCTGCACTCATACATATGTTAATTAATTCTTGTTTGGGAATCTCATACCACATGGGGAGTGTAAATTCATATCCCATAAACTTGCATAGCAGAGGGGTTTCAGTTTCTCCTGGTAGATCTTTTCCACTGAAAGCCTGTAGAAGACAGTGAAGTTCTTTCACTTTCATACTGGAAGGTCTTTTAAGGATTCTATCTCTATATAAAGCTCTGTCTGTTTCTCACAGAAGTCCCATGGGCACAGAATTCACACATATATCATAAATGATCCAGCATTTGGACACCTGTCACACAGGAGGCTTCAACCACCAGTTTTGTGCAGGCCACGGAGACAGCCTGATAGCCACCGTTCCAGGCAAGTGAAGTGATGTTTGCCCCTTTGACTTATCACCGCCACCACCACACCCACACCCCAAGTTTGAGTTCTGTAAGGAGGCCTGCAGTGAGGAACAAAGAGAGGGGAGAAAATAGGAGCTTTAAGTTGAACTATGGTGAGTTTGCTGTTGTTCAAATTACTGAGAAACCAGGCCTAGACGTTGTGAAGAGGTTTGAAAGGATGAGATGGAGCAATGTGGTTTGAATGTTTGTGTCCTCTCTAAATTCATATGTTGAAATCTTAACTTCCACAGTGATGATATTAGGACATGAGGCCTCTGGAAGGTGATTAGGTCATGAGGGTAGAGCCCTCACGATTGTAATTAGTGCCCTTGTAAAAGAGATCCCAGAGAGCTAGCTAGCCCCTTCGGCCACGTGAGGACACAGCCAAAAGATGCTGTCTGTGGGCTAGAAAATGGGTCCGCACCAGACACCAGATCTGCCTTGATCTTGGACTTCCCAGGTCCAGAACTGTGAGCGATAATGTTGTATTTCTTATAAGCGACTCCATTAATGGTATTCTGTTCAGCTTCCCAAATGGACTGAGATATGGGGTACGGTTGGAGAAAAATAAGACACTGTCATGTTTGTATCACAGGGGTCCAGGATGTTTATTAAACTAATAATACACTTTTGTAAAAAGATCGTGGAACTTTTAAATGAAATAAAGTTAGGGTCCATTTCACTGAAAAGTGAAAAAAGCAAGTCATACAGCAACATGTACAATACAATCCCACTTAGGTAATTTTTTAAAACATACTTTGTTTCTAAATACCTTTCTATCTATATTTCTGTCCACCTGCTTATTTATCTACATAAAACATAGCTTGTCACTTACTATCTCTGTGGGCTTGGGTAATTGACTTAGCCTCTCTGTAACCCAGTACACCCCTCTCTCCCAGTGGTAAAAAAGGAACAATACTCTTTTACTCCTGTAAAAGAGTGAAGTCCATAACGGTAAATACATTATGAAATTTTGTAAAGATAATATGAGTTGATCTAGGTCAATATTTTAGAATAGGGTCTGGTATTTAGTAAGTGCCATAAATTTTGACACTATTACTCTATTTAATGCATAGTAAAAGGCCTGAAAAAATATTTACCAAACTATTCATGACAATTATTTCAGGATGGAGGAGCATGATTAGATAGAGAGCCAAAAGTTCAATTTTCACTTGTTTCCATCTTCAACCACCCTTAGGATTGCTAGAACATTTATGCAGAAAATGTTTAATCCTAAAACATAAAAATAAAATAAAATAATTGCTCTAAAAAATAACCACTTATCCTTTCAATAATAATTTTTAAAATTAATCTTACAAGACTTAGTGGCTTTATTTGCCTCTTCTCATCCACCCACTAATGTTAGCACTTGTTTTGTAATCCTCTATCATGAGTTCTCTTTCTACATGAAAGTTTTGGCTTTTCAAGTAGACTATCAGCTATGCCAATACCAGCACCATCTCACACACTACTTGTAATCCTACCACGATAAATGCATCGCAAACACAATGCAATGCAATGTGGCTAATGTCTAGGTTAACTTATTAACCACCTCTTAAAGCCTGAGATGCACAGCATATCAGCACTTTCAAAACTCAGCTTAGACATTAAGTCCTCCACGTTTCCATTAACCACGCTTGCTCCCCTGAGTCATCAACAGTCTCCACCACAAACAAGCTAGATTTTAGGTCTCATAATAGCAATAATAGTGCCAGCTAATATTTAGATATTTCCTATAGGTATTAACAATGTTCTTGTTAGCTGTTCTCAAACGTTCTGGTCTTTGGTCCCTTCTACATTCTCCTATGAGGACACTGAAGAGCTTTTGTTTATTCAGATTATGTCTATTTATATTTACAATATTAGAAATTAAGACTGAAAAAATTTCAATATATTTATTAATTTATTTAAAAAATGGTTCAAATAAATCGGATTTAAAATTTCAAATAAAATAATTATAAACATGTTAAATATTTTTAATGAAATTAATGTATTTTTCAAAACAAACTGTGAGAAGAGTAATTTTGTTCTACATCTTTGTAAACCTCTTTAATGTGTGACTAATGAAAGACATCTGGATTCTTCCACCTTCTGCATTCATTCTGTTTAGGTATCACATATCAGATGATCTCTGGAAAACTTCACTGTACACTCATGAGAGAATAAGAAGGAAAGGCATATAACACATTAGTATTAGTATGAAAATAAAAAGGGAGTGAGAAAGGTAAACCATTTCTTCACATTATTAGAAAAATAATTTTGATATTCCATAGTCCCTTTAAGGATCTTAGAGATCCCAAAAGTCCCCAAACCACACTTTGAGAAGATCACAATTTGAGAATAGCTGTTTTCAATCCCATTACTGGGTATATACCCAAAGGATTATAAAACATTCAATTATAAAGACACATGCACACGTATGTTTATTGTGGCACTGTTTACAATAGTAAAGACTTGGAACCAACCCAAATACCCATCAATGATAGACTGGATAAAGAAAATGTGGCACATATACACCATAGAATACAATGCAGCCATATAAAAGGATGCGTTCAAGTCCTTTGCGGGACATGGATCAAGCTGGAAACCATCATCCTCAGCAAACTGACACAAGAACAGACAACCAAACACTGCATGTTCTTACTCATAAGTGGATGTTGAACAATGAAAACACATGGATACAGGGGAACATCACACACTGGGGCCTGTCAGGGGTGGGGGTGCTAGGGGAGGGATAGCAGGGGTTGGGAAGTTTGGGGAGGGCTAACATTAGGAGAAATACCTAATGTAGATGATGTGGGGGATGGATGCAGCAACGCCCATGGCAAGCGTATACCTATGTAACAAACCTGCACATTCTGCACATGTACTCCAGAACTTAAAGTATAATTTTAAAAATGCAAAAGCAACATAAAGAGATGACAAAAAATTTAAAAAAGAAAAAAAAGAGAATAGCTGTTTTATTTATCTTCATAAAAACACTATAAATGCTATTATTCTCCTTTCACAGATGTGGAAATTCATGCCCAGAAGGGTTAGGGAAACTGCCTAAAGTTAGACAGCTAGAAAGTGGAAGAGCCAAGACTTGAAGCAAAATGCAAATCCTCAACCTTTATGCTATATTGACTTTATAGCAGCCTGTGCGTAGCTACATAGCTCCTTGTCCTGCTATACCCGCCATTTAGAGGTCAATGATTGTCCTTGTCTATCTCATCTGCTTGATTATTTAATATCCATTTATCATCTATCTATTTGTCTATCTACTTGTCCATCTGCCCATCATCCATCTACTGGAGATAATAGTATGTCTATCATCTATTATTGGAGTGATCATTTGTAATTTATCTTTGTATCTCCTTTCCTGACAACGTCTGGTGATGTAATTTGGGTAAATGAATGAGTAAAATGCATGGATAGATTTTTTTTTTATGTTGATACAAGTAACATTATGAATGAAAAAATAACTACTTCAGTGATTGCTTCAGCCCCTCCTATAGCCCCAACTATATGATGTATAATTTCTTGTCTTACAGCTAGGAATAGGTGGAGATAGGGCAGCCTTTGCAATAGATTCTGTAATAAGTAATGCTGGAAATACAGTGGGAGAAAGCTGAGATCTAAAGCTATTTCAACACTCTGCTTGTGAGTCAGAAGTACACCAGTAAATTTGAAGTTCACATTCTTAGCAAAACCTCACTTGCCTTTCTAGTATTAAGTTCACACTGGATGACTTCAAATTATACATTGTCATAAGCTTGGAAAGTCTGCTCCCAGCCTTTCAGTTCAACCACATAAATATCCATGGGTCCTTTGTGCCTTCAGTTGTGAACATCAATAATTTAATAGATTGGAACATGAGAAGTAGGAAAGAAAACTCTTGAGCTCATGTATCCAACAATATTTCATCATGGTTAATCTCATTCACACGCTGGTGTTAGGCAACAAACACTTGGTTTATAATTTTATGCTGAGTTGATTGTTGAAAGTAGTACTTTGCACATCACCACAAATATGGGGGTCTGATGTGACCCACAGAATGACACATGGGGCTATACAGGCTGGCATTTTAATCAGGAGAACAACAACATAATTAGACTATTTTTTTACTTTGCCTCTCTAATGGAAAGTCCTGAAAAAGAAACATGTAATTGGTTATGAATAGGTAAAACAGAAAAATGGAAGAAAAGGGAACATTTCTTTGCTTACCTTAGGTTAAATAAACCTTACTGAATACATTTCCTGATTATTCTCAAAGCATACCCTGCTTCCTCTCCAGTCAGGGTCTTACCCTCACTACCAGCAACCAAAATCATTGTCTCATTTCAATTTTGACCTGCAGACACTCTAGAGTTGAGAATATTTTGTTGTTCTTAAACTACTTCTGACCAGGAAAGAACCAAAAGGAATCAGGGTTCGAGGTGAATAAATCTTAGGTAGACAGAGCAGTGTCAGAAAGCCTCAGAGGAAATCACATATCCAAAAAATGCCTATCTCACTCATGACAATCTTTCCAGCCTGCATACTCTTGTTCAATCCCTCAACAGACTAGAAGTCATTAAGGCAAATTGCCACTCCTTTTCCAAAACAAAGTGCCTCTGTTCGGGGCGATTATTAAAAAGTCAGGAAACAATAGATGCTGGTGAGGCTGTGGAGAAATAAGAAGGCTTTTACACTGTTAGTGGGAATATAAATTAGTTCAACCATTGTGGAAGACAGTGTGGCGATTCCTCAAGCAAGGATCCAGAACCAGAAATACCATTTGACTCAGCAATCCCATTACTGGGTATACACCCAAAGAAATAGAAATCATTCTACTACAAAGACACATCCACACTTATGTTTATTGCAGCACTATTTACAATAGCAAAGACATGGAACCAACCCAAGTCTCCACCAATAATAGACTGGTGGTACATATATACCATGGAATACTATGCAGCCTTAAAAAGGAATGAGATCATGTCCTCTGCAGGGACATGGATAAGGCTGAAGGCCTCATCTTTAGCCAGCTAACACAGGAACACCAAGCCAAACACCGCATGTTCTCACTCACAGGTAGGAGTTGAACATTGAGAACACATGGACACAGGGAGGGGAACAACACACACCAGGGCCTGTTTTTGTGTGGTGGTTGAGAGGAGGGAACTTAGAGGATGGGTCGACAGGTGCAGCAAAGCACCATGGCACACATATACCTGTGTAACAAAGCTGCACATTCAGCACATGGATCCTGTTGTTGTTGCTTTTTTAGAAGAAATAAAGAAAAAAAAAAAGAATCTAAAGAAAAGAAAATGCCTCTGTGGGAGCATGTTGCCTCCCGTGGCACCTGAAGCTGGGTGATTCAGTTCCATTCACATCACCTCATCACCTCCTGCTTTAAAAAACACAAAAAGATTACCATAGTCCATTAACAGTAACAGAAAATCTAACCAATGATGAAAGAGTGACACCTCTGGATGATCACTGAGGAAAAATGCAATTCGTAGTGACAAAGATGGAAAATAACCTGTTACAAGAGTACAATGAGCTGAAACAATTAATTAGAAAGAAATGGCTGGAAATCATTATTTGATAAATGCTAAATGTTAAAAAGAAAAATCAGCTAAATGATTTATAACTATTTTATGATGGTAATTCACTCAAATGTAGATAATCCAAAGAGAGATGATAATGAGTGGATGTTTTCCAAGGAAATGTTTATTTAACAAGAGTACAAATTATTAATGTTTTTACCGTCTACTAAGATAAGAGAAACACAGTTATATCTTCTAGAACAGTTTTGCTCCAAGCAGTGACTTTTGGAACAGTGATTGTATATGATGAATAATATGACCTTTTATATGCTATTATCTGCCTCATTTGAAGTTCAACAGATGTATTACCACAATTAAATATTTCCAGCTAAAATACCAGTTCTGGGAACAATTACCATATTCATTGTGAAACCTTCCCATTCACTAATCTCTATTGTCTGTGAAGGTCTGGGCTTCCTGTGCTTCTAGCATGGTTCAAAGCATTGAGTCACTGGACTCACTTCCCGAGGCAGGTAGGATTTTAGAGACTGCTCATGGCCTCGGCTTCAGCTATGTACCTAGACACAGTCCACACACACACATTCCACTCTCAATTCTGATTATTTACCTGCACTTGCATTTTGAACCTCCTCTTTTATTTGGGATTTGATGCTTACCATTGCTTTTCTAATCATAATCTTGGTGTAGTGTTGCCTTTGTGAGTTGATCAAGATGCTGAAGTATTTGCCGTAGAAATTACGCTGGCTGATTTCAGCAGAAAAAAATCATTAAAGGCATATTGACTAGTTCACAGAATGTCTGGGGAGCCAGAAGCTTTTGAGATCAAGTAGTAAACAGAGATCGTGTATGATAAGTATATGTATAACATATATGTATATGCAGTAAAGTCTAACATCTAAAATTATGGTGCAGAACTAATCTTATGAAGATGCCTCTACTGCTCCCACTAAGCTGTAGGTGCCACTGCTTGCACTAGCAACACCTCTGGCACTGGACACAGGGTGCTTCTGTTAGAGGTCTATGTGGTTGAGCCTGTGCATATTTTTCATCTTTGCCACCAGAGCCATTCTGCATCACTTATTCAGGAAGCATGAGGGTGGCAGAGCAAAGAGGCTTCTGACAAGCGTGAGATGTCATCTTGACCACTTAATTATTGGATTTCACCAAGGGTAACCTAATTACTTTCACTACCAAGTGCTCAATATACCAACAGAAGAAGCGAACACTGTTTCCCAGTAAGGCACTATTTCTCGGAGAGGAATAGTTGGCCTTGCATTGGTAGTTTGGTTATATTGGACACCTTCCATCACTGAAGGCAGCAGCTGGTACATATTCCAAGGTCATGTCTTTTCTGCTTATTGAACTTCTAGTATCGTAACCATTCATGAACTTCCAGAATGCCTTTTCTATCACCACAGTATTCCATAGGAGTACTGGAGGACATATGTTTTCATGAAATAAGCATAAAAAGTAGGCTAATGCCTAGAAGTTCACGAGTCTTGACATTTTCCCCAGCACTTAGAAATGGCTAGCTTGATAGAACAAAGGGGTGCCTATTGTTTAAGGATCAGTTATGGCCCACACCAGGAGGCAACACTATGTGAGACTGGTTGGTATCTTACAGGATCTAATCATGCCTTAAATCAGCAGCCAGTATATTGAACAGCCTTTCACACAGAAAACACAAGTCCAAGAATGAAGAGGGTGGTGGTAGAAGTGACCTCTCATTATCACTCCTACCACTCCATTTGGAAGAACTTCATTTTCCATTTCCATACCTTTCCATTTCATGTGTTTGGAGAACTTACTGCTCAGAGAAAACATGGTTCCATTAGGAAATACATTTCTAGTATTGGAGGCTTGGAGCTTGAGATTCTCCCTGGCCATTTTTTAATTCCTTGTGCCGCTAAACCAAGGGGTAAGAAGGGGATCTTTATTTTGGGCTAAGGTGACTGATCCCATTTCTAAGGAAGAAAATAGCCTGCTAAACTATGGGGAGAAAGGAGGACTATGTCTGAAGTCAAGAGAATTCTCTACGGCAACTGCAAATACTTCCTCAGCCATTAGTCCTGGTCAATAAAAACCTACAATCAACCAATAAAGACACAACCACCAAGAACTTAAATATTATAGGAGTGAAAGTTTTGATCACCTCAATGAAAAAGAACTTTGTTCACTCCATGTGCTGGGAGAGGGTAAGGAGGTCACAGAATGGAAAGTATACATGGTGACTTTTAACCTTGGTAACCAGCCATAGCAGGAGAACTCTAGGGGCTATGTTTTATGACATATGTTTTTATATGAAGAACATCAGTGGTGGATGGCATCCTGGCTTCGAGTAAGACTATGGCCAATTTGAAATCAACCTGTGATGATATGGTAGCTTACTGAATGTTTTATGTTCCCTGGATTGAGAGTATGAATGTTTTATCCAGATGAAGGGTAGGAATAGATGTTGAGGCATCAACTCTTCACTGCATTCGTCTACCCTTCACCCTTTCCACTGTGCTCTGTGCCCTGGCAGAGGCTGACCTGCATGGGCTACATGATCAGACTCCTATTCTGACTTCAGGTTGATTTTGGCCAGTAAGTAGCCCTGACAGTAGAACAGAGGAAAATAAAATCAGATTATTTGTTATCCCATCTCCTTACTTACAAGGTTGCTTCAAGTTGGCTGTGAATCTCCGTAAAAAGCCATGGCTACTGTCAGGCAACCATCACATCATAATTTTCTCCTTATAGGTTCTGGCAGCTTCTCCTTTCTATTGCTCCTTCAGTTTCAGAAATGCAAACTCCTTCCCACTCTTTTGCTAGCTTCAGAATACTTAATTACCCATTGGGGATTTCCCTACTCTTGAATAGTTCTTTTATGAAGCTCTCTTGTATTAAACTACCCAAGAATGCCATTCGCTTCCTTCCAGAACATTGACAGAAAAAAGAGCTAAAACTTACATAGTTCTTAATATAAGCTAGGATCTGTTTAAGTGCTTTATAAATGTTAATCTTTATAATAACTATACAGGATATTATGATCACCCTCATTGTGCAGATGAGAAAACTAAGGCACAGAGAGTTAATCAACTAGTTTCTGATCTTTTTCCAAGTTTTCTTTTCTCTCAGTTTCTTTTTTAAATTCGATTTTCCTTATTCTTATAACAATCACAGTTCTGATAAGTGATTTAGTAGACTTCAGCTTCTATAACTTAATCAAGATAGCAAGACAACTGATCCTTTCATTAGGATTTAATTTTGAGAGATATTCCCATCATTATACTACTCTTCTGCTCGGGGGACACTGATCAGTCAGTGTTCAGCAGACTTTAGGTTTCAAAATGATAAACCTCTGCATTTTATGACCCTCAATCCCCATGGTGGCAGCAAAACCATGGAATTCCTGGTTAAGAGAGATTAATGGATTTCCTAAATGTCCGCATCTGGTTTTCTAGAATAAATTTTTCTCTGGATCAATTTTAAAATCACAATATAAAATCATACATGTATACGTGTAATTGAAGAGCCAAGGAAATGGGACAAGAAAGAAGGTATGGACTACCCCAAATCAACTGTATTATGAAATAAATTAGGAATCTTCATTGCAAGTGACAGAAACTCAACTTGAAATAGCTTAAGTTATAGGTTATTAACTTATATGGCTGAAACAGAAAGGATGAACAAGCATGTCTGCACTCGGGGACCCAAATGACAGTACCAGGTTGTCTTCTGTTGCGTGTCTTTGCTGCTTGCTATGGCAGCCTCAGGTTCTTAAAGGGGACTGGCTTCTTATGTGTAAAGAGTGACCACAGCCAGGTTTAGCCTTCCATCATTTCAGCTTAGCAACCCCAGAGGGATAAGAGAAGCTTTAATTTTCTCGGCATTGATCTAGAAGACATCAGGGAAGGACTCTGGTTTAGCTTAAGTCACATGCTCATCCCTGTGTTACCCTTCCAACTGTGGTCATAAGTAAGGGTACTTTAGATTGGCCAAACCTAGATTATATTCCTGTATCTGCGACCAAAGAGTGGAGTAGAATAATTGAAAGCCTCACTAAAACTACCTAAAGGGGGGAAGGGGTGATTATCTAAAAGATATAGGACATAGTTCCAGAAGGTAGAGAGTAATAGATACTGATGCAGTGAAAAACGAGACAGTTACTTGGTGAGGTGCTGAAGAATGTTTAGCCACCACCCCACTCCCCTTGACCCCAAAAAAGCCCTGATTTGCAGCATTTGTGCATTTCTGTAGAGTGAATACTCCTACTGTTACCAATTTCAAGCAACCAATGTGCTGTCACTGAATGTGAAGTTCGGATGGTAGTTACATTAGCGTATCATTGTATAGTTTTCCCACATTCAAATACAAAAGAATAAATAATCTCAAGGGAATAGATAATAGTAAAATGCCGTAAAGTCACTGGAAGTAATGCATTTGAATATTTATTACTTTTGGTTTAATACAGTTATTTAAGTTTATATCATTTAATATTTAATAACAGCTGTGTTTAACAACTGGCTCACACATAAATTTTTTCTAAAAATAATAATTGACCATACAAATGGGTTCTAGCATACAATATAGGATCAAAACAAAACTAGTCAACATGTGATGTAAAATTAATCACTATGAGCACACCAGGGCAGCCACAATAGGAAGAAATAATTGGCACCTCTTTTCTAACAAGTTCAGGTGACTGAAATCTTACAATGCATGACAGCTTCTGATTCCTGCCCATGGCCAACCTGGAAAGGTCTGGATCTGCAATCTAATCTCTGCCATGGTGCTGAGAGTCAGGTAAATATCATAGGGTCATTCAATAGAGGGAAGACAGAGCAAGCCTGACCACAAAGAAACAAATCTCCCTCTACCTTTTTTTCCTCCTACAGTTGCACTTAGTCTCAAAGTTGCTAAATTCCATGGTCCATTATAAATAATTTCAGTTAATACACACAGCAGATACTTCAAGATAGCCCTAAAGCCTTTCCTCCCTTCTCTCCTTCTAGACTTACTGAAAGCCTATTCTGTGTCCAGCACTGTAGCCTAGATGGAGTCTGACTGTGGTGCATCAATATAAAGTGCTATCCTAACAGACCCCATGGTTGCATATACAGATATTTCTCATACAATAAATCTAAAAATGGTACTATTATTAACAGTATTATGGAGCCTATAATTCTCACCATCTGTAGGATGTGTATTTCTTATTGCACAGATGGTTTATCTTGAATTATCCATAAATTTCCTTTAAAGCAAGAAGAGCTGGTTTCCTATTTTGAGTGGTATGACCTGAATTTTTAAATTCCTTTTCCAGAAATTATCATACATTGGCAAAGACATCTGGTCACTTACCTTGCACTCCCCACGAAGTCCACCCTGACGCATGATTACATATGCCAGATCTGCCGAAATAGGCTCTACAAAGCCATGAAACAGCTGCTGGGCTGCTCTAATCCACCCACTTCCTTTATGTTCTAACTTCCTCAACTTCTTTCTATTTATACAAAAGTTACTTTTTTCTCTGGCCTCACAAAAGCTTAAATGCTACGTATGCTTGCCTGCTTGCTTTATTTATAAATAAGCATTGTGACTTTTTTTTTTTTTTGCTTTTTTACATGATGTTCTCAAATGGTTTTACAACTTCTACTTTATTTTATTGTTTGTATAAATGTATAGGGTACAAGTGTAATTTTGTTACATGTATATATTGCACAATGGTGAAATCAGGGCTTTTATTACTATATCCATTGTCAGAATAATGTACACTGCACTTATTAAGTAATTTATCATTATTCATCCCCTCCCAACCCCCAAACCTTGCAAGTCTCCATTGTCTGTCCTTCTGCACTCTATATTCATGTGCACACATTATTTAGCTCCCACATATAAGTGAGAACATGCAGTATTCTTTGTGTGTCTGAGTTATGCAAAAACTCATGTGTCTGAGAACATGCAAAATCTCTTTGTGTGTCTGAGTTATTTCACTTAAGATAATGGCCTCCAGTTTCATACACATTACTGCAAAGGTCTGATTTCATTATTTCATCCTTTTTTATGGCTGAATAGTATTCTTTAGTGTATATATACCATATTTTCTTTATGCAGTCACCCATTGATGGAAACTGATATGGTTTGGACTTTTGTCCCCTCCAAACCTCATCTGGAAATATAATAAAATTTGGACGTGTGGCCTGGTAGGAGGTGTCTGGATCATGGGAGTGGATTTCTCATGAATGACTAAGTGCCATTTTTTTTTGGTGATCAGTGAGTTTACATGAGATCTTGTTGTTTAAAAGTTGTGGCATCTCCTTCTTCTCTCTGTCTTGGTCTCTCTGTCACTACGTGATACACAGTCTTCCCCCTTCCCCTTCTGCCATGATTGCAAGGTTCTTAAGGCCTTCATCAGACACTGAGCAAATGACTTGCTTTCTTTACAGCTATGTTTCTTATACAGCCTGTAGCATCATAGGCCAATTAAATCTCTTAGCTTTATAAATTATCCAGCCCCACATGTTTACAGCAATGCAAGAACAGACTAATACAGATACTTAGGTTAATTGCTATTGTGAGCAGTGCTGTAATAAACATATAAGTACAGGTATCTTTTTTACATGACGATTTTTTTTTCCTTTGGGTAGATATCCGGTAGAGGCATTGCTGAATCAAATGGCAGTTCTAATTTTAGTTCTTTCACAAATATCTATATCATTTTCCACAGAGGTTGTACTAATTTACTTTTCATCAGTAGTGTATAAGCATTCCCTTTTCTCCACATCATCACCAACATCTGCTGTTTTTTTACTTTTTAATTGTAGCCATTTTGACTGGTGCAAGATGATATCTCATTGTAGTTTTGATTTGCATTTCTTTGTTCATTGATGTTGATGGGCTTTTTAAAATGTGATTGTTGGCCATTGGTATGTCTTCTTTTGAAAATGTTCATTTATGTCCTTTGCTCACTTTTTAATGGAATTATTTGTTGTTGTTGCTGCTGAGTTGCGTTGTTGCTCCTTATAAATTCTGGATAATAGTTCCCTGTTAGATGAATAGTTTGCAATTTTTTTTTTTCCATTTTGCAGGTTGTTCATTCTGTTGATCATTTCTCTTGCTGTGCAGAAGCTTTTTAGTTTTTTAATATTTTTTATTTAGTTTTTACTTTAGTTTTTTTAAATATTTTTAGACAAATATAGTCCCATTTGTCTATTTTTGGTTTTGTTGCCTACTTTTGAGATCTTGGTTATGAATTCTTTGCCTAGACCAATGTCCACAAGAGTTTTATCTAGGTTTAATGCTGGTATTTTTATTGTTTCCAGTCTTGCATGTAAGTCTTTCATCCATCTTGAGTTGATTTTGTATATGTTGAGACATAGGCATCCGATTCCATTCTTTTGCATATGGTAATCCAGTTTTACCCACAACATTTATTGAAAAGTGTGTCTTTTCCCCACAGTATGTTCTTGTCGACTTTGTTAAAGATCAGTTGGCTATAAGTATGTGGTTTTATTTCTAGCCAACCTCAAGTTTATTCCAATTTTGGTAAGTCATTTTCCTGTCATGTATTCTCATTCTGATTTCTGAATAGGCAATTGGAGAAGCAATTTATTCTCAGCTCTAGCTTAAGTTGTTGAGCCCAACATGCACTAATAATGATTTTAGCCTAATAGAAAATCTATTAAAAGCAAGTTTTGATTTTCTGTGTGTTTGTTTTACCTTTAGATTCTTGAAAAAAAGAAAAAGAAAAAGAAACTGCAAAGCTGTCTCAAAAATTTGCCCCTAAAGAGAAGCATTTCTAGATCTAGTATAGCTAAACAATTTAGTTTGAGCTTAGTCTTGAGCTTAGTTTTATATCTCAAGATTTAACTGAGAATTCCCAACTTTTGTAAGTGTCTTAGCCACTTTATGCTGCTATCACAAAATACCATAAACTAGGTGGCTTGTCAACAACAGAAACTTGTTTATCAGAGTCCTGGAGCCAGGAAAGTCCAAGATCAAGGCACCACCAGATTCAGAGTCTGATGAGGGCCCATCTGGTAGAGCCCCCATGACATAATCACTTTCCAAAGGCCCTACTTCCCAGTACCATTGGCATGGGAATTAGGATTTCAACCTATATATAGGAGAAACACAAATATTCAGACCACAGCAGTAGGGAAATCAGGACAGCAAAATATCTGAACTTTTCAAGATCCAGATTCCAGGCTCTCAATGCCCCAGTCTCCATGATGAGAAAGGTCTGGGGCCAAACCACTGTGCCGAAGCAAAACATCATCTCTTTTTAAGTGGATACAAAAGTTTTCTCCATGAATCTTTTATTGTATGCCAATTTTCACAAAAGGTTTCAAATAGAGGAAAACAAGTTTAGTTGGGCAAAACCAAAAGGCATATTCATTATCAAGGAATAAATCCCATGGATATCAAACTGAACCTCCAAGGCCCATCATGCAATAAATATATCTCTACTTTTTCTGTCTTTTATATTTTCAGTTTATAGTAGCTATAAATACAGTAGTGCATGAAAGTTACTGGAGTATAATAACGAGCTGGCATTTCTGACCAGAAGCTGAACCGCACAACCTCATCTCTTCCTCACTGTCATCAACTCAGATAACACTGTGAGCCTTGGTTATTAGTCCCCAAATGACATTTAATTATAGTTCTAATTGGAGGTCTTATGGTTATTTTTCTAAATTGAGGTATGCTCAGTGAAGTCTTTGTAAAATGATTCAGGGTAAGGCATAACAATATACCCATGCTTTCGGTTTACCTCTGTTGGTAAAAACTGCTTAGCTTATATTTCTTTTCCTAAACCCTTTTCTTCCAAATTAGGAAATAACTGAGTTCGGTTAAGCAACTGAAGAACCTAAATTATATCGAGAAACGTCAACTGCTAAAAGGTGTTTTCTACAGAGAAAGTCAAGTGTATACCCCGCATATGTACAAGATGCTGCTGTTTCTTCCGAGGCCTGTTTTGGATTCTATCAAGCAGCAAGAGTGAAGGGTATAGCAAATTCTTGTGAAAAATGTCAAAAGAATTCTTAGATGTCACATCTTTATTATTGCTTATCATATGATAGCTTTCTTTTCTATGTTTACTTTTTCATTAATTCTTTTTAATTAAAGAATTTAACTTCTTTTTAAGATTCATGGTGAATACTCATTTTGTTCTCAAATGCAATTGTTCCTATGCAATTATTTTGTGTAATTCACATTTTGATCTTTTTAAACGAAAGTTTGTAATACAAAAATTGGGCAGTAGGGTTTTGTGTTTCATTTCACAATGAACTTCAGAAACACAAAAATATTTATAAACAGTGATATAGTTTCTTATAGACTTTTCTCCATAAGCCCTATGAAAAAAAGAGAAAAAAAATAGGGCTATCTTTTTTACCAAAAAAATGTCTAACATGGGTCTGGCACTTAATAACCACTCAAATACTTGCTCATTAACATTCAACTAAATGCATACTTTACAACTATGTAACTTTTCATTTATCTCTTTATGACTTCACACCAGTCAAGAAAACCAATGCCATTAAAAAAATCTTTTTTCAGCCGGGCGCGGTGGCTCAAGCCTGTAATCCCAGCACTTTGGGAGGCCGAGGCAGGTGGATCACGAGGTCAAGAGATCGAGACCATCCTGGTCAACACGGTGAAACCCCGTCTCTACTAAAAAACTACAAAAAATCAGTTGGGCATGGTGGCACGTGCCTGTAATCCCAGCTACTCAGGAGGCTGAGGCAGGAGAATTGCCTGAACCCAGGAGGTGGAGGTTGCGGTGAGCCGAGATCGCGCCATTGCACTCCAGCCTGGGTAACAAGAGTGAAACTCTGTCTCAAAAAAAAAAAAAAAAATCTTTTTTCATTTATACATATTTGTTACATTGAATATGGATTTTAAGATAAAGGAAGGCTTATATAGGCAATAAAATGTTTCTACCTAATATTGTTAAGGGGAAATAATGTGGTTTTCTTGATAGGGAGTTGCCAGTTTAAAAAAAAAAAAAATGAGCCTTCACCTTGAACAAGAAAATTGTATGCCTGCATCTTATCTTTTACCTTACTCTTTATAAAACATTGCACAGGTTTTCTCAACCCTTACTCTGATGACAAGCAAGTCCCAGTTCCCACAATCTGTAAAATGGGGATAATAATTCTACCTACTCCCTGGTGTTGTTGGAAAGATAAAGTGAAATCAGATACCCAGTCCTTTTTTCCTGTGTTGGGCACACTGAGGGCTCCCCACAAAGCAATTATTCCACTTTTCTCTCTCCTACTGCCTGTTCCGCAAGCTCTCGCTTTCCTGACACAGAGTAATCAAGAACTGTGGCAGATAATCCTGTCCCAGGGGCTGATGAAAGGGCTTCCCCTGGATCTCTGGTTGGAGATAAGAACGGCAGATGGTCTTCTGTAAAACAGAAAGCTAATGATCTCAAATCAAGAGAGAAAGGTTTCATTTTACCAGCAGCAATACCTGGGCAATTTGATGTACCTTGAAAGTGTGCAGTTTCTAATGGGATTTACAAGTAGCTTTTTTTTTTTTTTTTTTCACTGAAAAGAATGTGAAGTCCTAATTAGCCTGAGGAATTCAGGAATATTGCAATGACATGGAATATTTGCTCTGCCCCCCTGCACCTGCCATCTCTCAGACATGATTTGGGCAGCATCCGCCCATGGAGATTGCAATATCTAGCTTCCCACTCTGACGGCTTTGCTGACAGTTTACAAAGTCAAGCAGCCCAGAGGAGGAAAATGGAAAAGATTATTTGAAAACTGCTTCTGTGATCAGTGGAGACTTCACAAGAGGAAGGGTATTGTCCTTTCCCAATCCCACATAACCATTCAGGCAGGTACATAGGAGAGGGGGACGTGTAATTGCTTTGTGGCCTTGTCAGATCCCGTTGTCTCCTCTTCTGACTGCTTTGGTCTTTTAGCATAAGAAAAAATGAGGCTTAGCACTTTCCCTGTAAATAAGGAAAATGAACCAGTGTTCCTGAGGATCTGAGAAAAGGTGAGATTGACTTGTAAACAAGGGATTTTTATGGAATAAACCAAGTGAGTGATTTCTAACAGCGATATAGTTAGATCCTGGGAGGTCTGGTTTTCTACATGCCCTGTAAGACTGTTCATCATGTTGCCCAAATTCTAATCTATTTTTGATTAAATCAACACTTAAGCCACCAAATAGTTGATCTCATGTTATTAATTTGAATTAAGCAATCAACCATTTCTCATACAGTTATTTCTCTTCTCTACATAAACATAATCTTAGAAACTTGGTTAGACATCAGAGGTCAGAAGATGGACCTTGGTCTTCTATTCTTAGTTTTCATTTTCCTTGAACAGAGGAGGCAATGGAGTACACAGCAGAGCTTGGTATACAAGCTTATATACCTGGGTTTAAGAGCCACGTCTACTTAAAAACACATAATTTTAGGTATATCTCTTAGGGTCACTGGATCGCTGATTATTTATTTGTAAAATCAGGATAATGACTGACTTCACCACCAATAGCCAAGATTGTTGTGAAGGTAAAAATAATATCTGAAAACCGGATTTGCAAGTAGAAAGCCATTGGCTATTGTTGTTATTAAAAGTGAAAACTATATTCTTTAAGCAAAATCTAGCCATTCGAATAAGTATTTATTGAGTATCTTTCAATAAGACAATCGTTGAACTCAAAGAAATATGAGTATGAATCTTAATTCTGTCATTTACTGGATGAACGATGCTGCATATGTAATCTAGGCTCTCTGAGCTTCAGCTTCCCCATCTGTGAAGTGGAGCAATACTGGTTACCCCACTGGGCTGTGGGCATTCAAGGACACGACATGTATCGAGCATCTGGCCCAAGGTCGGTTCCCTTTTCCTGTGACCTCAGTGACACTGGTGTTGGCACAGAGAATAATGCTAATAATACAAAGAACAATTATTTTGTAAACATGAGAAGAACAACAACAGTTCTTCCCATCCAGCCCCCAAAGTGTTATTTTTCTTCTTCCGCTGTCCCCGCTCCAAAATCATGCAATATGCTAACGTCTCATCCTGGACAATCACAACCGATTTTTTTTTCTCTTTCTTTTTCTTCCTTCCTTCCTTCCTTCCTTCCTTCCTTCCTTCCTTCCTTCCTTCCTTCCTTCCTTTCTTCCTTTCTTTCTTTCTTTCTTTCTTTCTTTCTTTCTTTCTTTCTTTCTTTCTTTCTTTCTTTCTTTCTTTCTTTTTTCTTTCTTTCTTTCCTTCTTTCTTTCTT
>NW_016107406.1:5943824-5946559 GCF_001604975.1 Cebus imitator
GCCCAAACTGGAGTGCAGTGGCATGGTTTTGGCTTACTGCAACCTCTGCCTCCCTGGATCAAGCCATTCTTCTGCCTCAGCCTCCCAAGAAGCTGGGATTACAGGCGCTTGCCACCATACCTGTTTTTTTGTATTTTTAGTAGAGATGAGGTTTCACCATATTAGCCAGGCTGGTCTCAAACTCCTGACCTCAAGTGATCCTCCTGTCTTAGCCCCCCAAAGTGCTGGAATTACAAGCATAAACCACTGCACCTGGCTGGGAATTTTTAAAATTCAAATTACTTCATAAATACTGATAAGATCTACTGACCAGGCTGAGAAGCTGAACTTCATCAGTATTTACAGGGTGTAAGTAGACACTTAGCCATTGTAAAGATGGGTTTGTCTATTTCAATAGATGTTATTAACTCTGTTGTAAGATGCCATGGGAATAAACTCAGTCTCTGTATTTGGGCATCTCTCCCCATTTTATTTCACGTATTTTCAGACTTTGGAAAAAAAAAAGGAATTTTATCTAGCTTTGCTCTCTTACATGTTGATACAGAGACTGCCCCAGTGTTCGTGCCCAAATTCAATTTCTGAGTTTATTCACATTTACTCCTAATAAATTTATCAAATTAGATTACTTGTGCTGTTTTTAAATGGCAGGCTAAAGCAATTGACTTAATTCCAAATTTGATTATTTTTCTTTTTATTTAGAAGCAAATTGTAGAAAACCTATCATATCATTGCTTTTGAGGGTAACCATTAATGGGATTAAATCAATGGACTTTTAGAGACTTTCCTTATTAGTATGCAGCAAATTAGGCCTCCTTGGTACAGGAAGGCTTGGCCTCATCTAAGTGGGCTATCATTATTAGCAACCATGTTCTTAAAACTTACAGCCAGTTTTGAGTGCTCTCAGTAAGTCTTGTTGGCATTTATGAAGCATTTTGAACTCTCTCTCTCTGTTTCTTTCTTTTTATTTTAATTCCCTAAATATCTTCTGCTAGTCTACCCTATGTTCATAAAGCTTAGGTCTTGGTGTAGTTGTGATTACCAAAGAAGAGAGCAATTATTTCTGGGAGAGGGGGCATAAGAAAAAAATGAAATTTTTATCAGAATTCTAGTAACTTGAAAAGGTTCAAAGGGAAGCACAGAGACTCCCAGCCCATCGGGTTGGCTCAAGTGGGATGGGAAGACCAAAGCCGCAGTCTGTCAATGCTGATGGCAGTTTCCTTACCTCCTTTGGAGTGCTTGGTACTTTCCCATGCAGGATTTTCTAAGGTACAAGAAACTACTAGGATAAGAATGAAAAGAGAGCCCCTCCCTGCAGGAATTGTGATTGCTCTTTAGTCTTGAAACATTTAAAGTGGCGTAGAGCTCAATGAACTCTTTTGAAAGTGTGTAAGTATGGGGTTCAATAGAATAGACTGTGATTCAAATGGCCTATTTTCCAATGAATGCCAATTTGGATGTACACTTTTTTTTTTTCTTGTATTTCCATGTAGAGAAGAAGCTATTTTGTTTACTGTTCCCAGATCTTTCCTATTTCTTTGTTTTTGAGTGGACAATAAAATGTCACTCAGGATGCAATTTCTCCTTGAAAAAGAAGCCACGGCCAGTCATTGGAATCTAGGGTAGAAAAACAGTCATGCCACCAGTAGTGGTGGAGGTAGTCGTGATGGTGGCCAAACAGAGCACTGACTATGTGCCAAGCACCCTGCTGAAGTTCAGCTGGTGACGGAGCTGTCTTTGAAGCCTCTTACATCATTTCTGTGGGCTCAGTTGGACTATATCTGTCACTCAAGGCTTGGAGGAAAGAAGAGGAGATAGGAAGAAGCCACCAGGACAAATGGTGGCAGCAGAGTCACTGGCTGAGTCCTGGGGTCACGGCAAAAGCTGGATCCATGGCAAGGGTGGGGAAAAAAGGAGACTTAGAGCCTGTTCTAACTGCTTTGTCTACATGGTAGCATTTCACCCTTAAAACACCTTTAAGAGGCAAATACTTCAGGTCACAAGCCCATTCCACAATTCTGAATCCAAAAGTTTCTGCAACACAGAAGGGTTTTATTAGCAATCTTATTCGACAGCAAAATCTGACCTGAAGTAATATAAGGACTATTTATGTCCTCTATTTTTCCCAGTTGGCATGTATCTCTAAATGTTTCACTGCAGACACAATGATACTCAAGGGTATTTGCACAAACCTCGGTTAGGATTTTATATAAAAGATGGTATATAAACCCCATAAAATATCCAAAGTCTTAAAATTCTGAAATCTGAAATATTCCTGGCCCCAAGATTTCAGGGAAGTGATTGTAGACTCAATTTACAGATGACAAGGCTGAGGCTTTGAGAAGTTTAGAAACTTGGAAAAGTCAAACAGCTTTTAAGTGTGTAGCCATTTCCCCAGCATGCTTTATGTGGATCCGGTGGTTACTACGGAATTTAGGGACAATTGATGAGTGCTACCGTTGTATGGAGACAAGATTAAGAAATTGTTTTTCACTTTGGGAGGTTGAGACGGGTGGATCACGAGGTCAAGAGATCAAGACCATCCTGGTCAACATGGTGAAACCCCGTCTCTACTAAAAATACAAAAATTAGCTGGGCATGGTGGCGCACGCCTGTAGTCCCAGCTACCCGGGAGGCTGAGGCAGGAGAATTGCTTGAACCCAGGAGATGGAAGTTGCGGTGAGCTGAGATCGCGCCATTGCACTCCAGCCTGGGTAACAAGAGTGAAACTCCGTCTC
>NW_016107406.1:5946574-5979654 GCF_001604975.1 Cebus imitator
AAAAAAAAAAAAAAAGAAAGAAAGAAAAGAAATTGTTTTTGTTTCTCAACCTTTAAACTGTATTCTAACTATAACCAAACATTATAAATGAAGAAAAACAAACATAAGTAACTCCAGTGTGATGATCAGTGACAGCAAGAGGCAGATTCTAGAGCCTGTTTGAACACTGAATGATGATTATACTAGGTCTGGACAGTTTCAATCATTGAAGGAAATATACCTCCCTGTTACTTGTACCCATTTGTCCTGGTTTTGGCAACTGAAGTTCAGGGAGAAAGGAGAAGGAAATTATAAGTCATTGGGTTTCTTTAGGGTTTTTTATTTCAAGAAATAGAGAACTTGTTCAAAATAGCTTAGGAGGAAGGTGGAGATGAGCAGGAGGCATTGCAACTGTAAAGGAGCATCCCTGCTAACCTAGTTCTGGACTTTCCAAACCTGGAATGTCATCAGATAGTTTTTCTCCATCACTTCTCTAGGCTTTCACAGTCTCTTATCTCCTCTTCTCCCTGAACATCTGCTTCTTTCTTGTTTTTGCAGACTGAATTCATCTGACAGCTTCCAGCAACACTGACTTGCCTTTGGGCCAACTCTGATCTTGTAGCCAGCTCCACCTTCCCCAGCCATCTGACAACATCTTTTTTCCTTTGTGTTTTTGAGAAAGGGAATCTGAGACATGGGGCCCTTGGTATAATTAGTTGGAGCCAAGAGAACAGGGTCACCTAATGCAGACATCGCCTCCAAAGTGACATCATTTAGTAGACATGTGTCTCTCAGTCTATGTACCTTATGGGGTACAGAGTTGGCGGAAGGAGGAACATTTATAAAGGAGGGGTTAAGCTGTCTTTTTAAAAATTACATTTTCACTCTTTGTGCCAAAAATTTTTCTGGGGACTTTACTTTCTTTATCACATTCATTTTTTTCCCCCAGAACAACAAAGAATAACTTTGCTTGCTCTTTTCATCAGACAAATCTTCCACTATCATATCCTCCCTAGGTGCTCTGAGTTCTAAGGGCTTCAAATACCTTTCACATAATAGGGTAACTACTAGTTACCCTCCAATTTTTCAGTACTGCAAAAAGAACCAATACCGACTTCAAAAATCTAGTTTTCATCCTAAATGGAGCATCTGCAGTCATGATGAAGTGTATCTGACTGCTTTCTGATCATGAAAAGCTTCAGATTCTGTAAATGGTTTGTGGGTAGGTATTGACTCCACCTGTTGACATTTACAGATGTTCTTTACAAATGTTTGCATCTATCTTTATTCTTTAACATAATGAAGGTTTCTGATTCATTATGATCAAAAAATTTTGAATGAACACTTTTATAATTAAAATAGTCCTCAACATCTGTTTTATTCCCTTTTGCTTAGACCATGCCTGTATTACCACCTGAAAATTGCAAGAGAACGATTCACGACATGCAGTTTGCTCTAACTTGTTCAGTAGGCCACAGTTAGGTCCCTTCTATTTCTAGGGCTTTATGACTCCTGGGCCGTGTGAGAAGCTTATGTGAAATAGAAAAAAAATATGATTGTTTTGGTGTCATCATACTCTGGCTCAGCCTGGAGGTGAATGAAGTCTTAAGAACAACAATTTAAAATTAAATCATTTGAATGGCTCTGAAAACCTGTCTCAAAGAGTTTGTAATTTGTTACCAAGCATTCTCTTAGCTCTGCTGGTAAAAGATTTTCTTTTCTTTGTTTCTTTTTATTTATATTATTTTTTTTTTTGAGTTGGAGTCTTGCTCTGTCCCCCACCGCTGGAGTGAAATGGCATAATCTCTGCTCACTGCAACCTCAGTCTTCTGGGTTTAAGCTATTCTTCTGCCTCAGCCTCCTGAGTAGCTGAGACTATAAGCATGTTCCACTACACCCAGCTAATTTTTGTGTTTTTAGTAGAAATGGGGTTTTACTATGTTGGCCAGGTTGGTCTTGAATTTCTGACCTCGATTGATCTGCCTACCTCTCTCTTCGACCTACCAAAGTGCTGGGATTACAGGTGTGAGCCACCACACCTGGCTGGTGAAAGTTTTTCTTTCATTTACTTCTTTATTCCCTCAAAGCTTAGTTTGTCATTTAAATCAAAATGATTTAGATGAAGAACTTGATCGGTGAAAATAAATTTACAGATTTTTCTCCTACACAAAATATCTTATTTTTTAAGATGATAAACTTAAAAATATGTTCAGTTCAATACCTCTACTTCTCATTTCTCTTTCTAAATGATAGCGTGATGTTATGTCACCAGCTGGTAAATCACTGCATCATTTCATTCCAGAAGTGACAAGATTTTTAATAGTCCAGAAAAATGACATCATATGTATCAATCTAAACACATCTCACCTCCACTCAGGTACAAGGCCATGTGAACTCTTGCTGATTTTTCACCCTCTTTTTCTTAAAGAGTTTGGAAGGAATGCCACTGTTTGGGGCTTGTTTGCATAAGACCCCTGCTGGCTTGTGCCAAGAGCAAAGAGAAATGAAAGGTCAAAATTACAATAAGCATATTTGTTTATGCTTGTGTGAGATTTGGTAGATCAGCTACACTGTAAGTTAACAGTACCTGGTAACAATGGCAGTGGTATTACACTCAGGTTAAGTGAAGAAAACATGCAGCATCTAAGACCACTACAAAGGACTTCTCATAAATCTCACATATTCAATAGGCAGCTTTTAATTTTCAAACAGTTTAAGCATTAACCCAAGTACATGTCAGAGTACCAAGAATAGGGAAGTTGGTGAATTCATTTGATTCATCTACACTTGTGTGTTGAACAAGCAAAGCATCCATCAAGTTGAAACTGTGTTGAAAGTAACATTCTGTTTGCATGTTAAATAGGATTGATCAATAAGTGTCCTGTATGCAGTGAAAACTCTATAAGCAAAAGGATTTAATATGAAATGTCTATGTTCTGTGTGGAAACATGACCAAGAAGATATGAAAAAATTAAAGAGAAGAGACGTGCAGAGATTTCACTTTGAAACAAAACCACAATAGCATTAGCATCTTCCTGCCATCAGCAGGTATAGAAAAATTATGCATGTATGTGTCTTTTGCTTTAGTTATTTTTACATCCACAAATTTTATGAATGTAGAAAAATGCTTTCTGGCATGGATATTCACTTTCAATAGAAAAAGAAGAAACAACAAACACGTTCAACCATAGGAGATGAAACAATAAGTTTGGATACATCCATATAATGCGATAGTATGTAGCCAGAAAAATCAAGACGATGACATAAAATGTTAGTGAAATGACTTAACATTAAGTGATCGAAGTAGTTTTGTAGAGTGTTATATGTCACATTATAGCATTTTGGTAGAAACAAAATAGGTACTCTAGGCGGTGGCTCACACCTATAATCCCAGTACTTTCGGAGGCCGAGGTGGGCAGATCATCTGAGATCAGGAGATTGAGACCTGCCTGACCAATATGGCAAAACCCCATCTCAACTAAAAATACAAAATTAGCCAAGTGTGGTGGTGCATACCTGTAATCCCAGCTACTTGGGAGACTGAGACAGGACAATCGCTTGAATCTGGGAGGCAGACATTGCAGTGAGCTGAGATCATGTCACTGCACTCCCGTCTGGGCAACAAGGGAAACTCCATCTCAAACATATATGTAATATCCATGCATGAATGTATGTATAGGTAAAATTGTGAAGAAGTATTTACTGAAATATTAACAGTGGCAGTCTCCGGATGATGAGATTATAAATAACCTCTCTCTTCTTTTTTTTTTTTTTTTTTTTTTTTAGACAGGGTCTCACTCTGTCACCCAGGGGGGAGTGCAATGGCGCAATCTTGGCTCACTGCAGCCTCAACCTCCTGAGCTCAAGTAATCTTCCCATCTTGGCCTCCCAAAGTGCTGGGATTATAGGCATGTGTCACCACTTCTGACCTATTCTTCTTTTTTGGTTCTCTGTATTTATATATTCTAAAAGGAGAATAATTTATTGCTTTCACAATAAATAATTAAAAATTTAAAGTCAGGAACAAAGCTATAAATACATTATGATCAGAAAAAATAGGAAAGACACAGACTAAAATACTGACGATGCCTATCCTTAGGTGATGGACCATGAATGCATTTCCTCCTTTATTTATGTTGTCACAATTTTTCACACAAAAAATATGTATCAGTTTTGTAATATACGGGTGGATAGTCTGCATTCCTCTGCTTTATATGGCCTAACATTGTAACCTATAATAATTATAAAAATAATGAGGACTTACAATGAGCTCTTAGAACTGTGTTTAGAGGGGTGTCAATGACCATATGAAGAAACCTTTGACCACTTGCCTTAGAGCTAAGCCTTCCCTAAAGTCTCAAATTAGAAAAGATAGTTTTATTTTTATGTGACTTTAACTTCTAGAATTACTGCTCATATACCTGCGACTGATTTGGTATTATGCTGGGAAAACGACTGCCATGAGGTTAATCAATGAGATTGAAAAAGAAAAGCAGATATAGCTCTTGCCCTTGAAGGAATCAGTTTGGTAAAGGCAAGATTGTACTGTAATACTGATTTGAGTTGTATGTGTGGTTTATGGTAATGAGTTCTATTAAGAAGGCATAAATAGCAATTTGAAGGTAACAAACAAGTGTATATAAGTATAATATAGACAAGGGTTGGGCCAAGAGAAGGATTATAAAAGCCACGTCTTACCTTGAAAAAGTTTAATGTGCTACTAAATCATTTTTAAGAACGTCAATTTTCAATTGACTTTAGCATACTTAATGCATCACCCAGAAGAACAGGAGATGGAACGTGGTTAGGTCAGAATTATAGACGGTAAGCCAGGATTCTGTCTAATATGAGTATAATGATTTCCTCTATAAAGCAAACCTTTACTGAACACCTGCTTTCATTGCCTTCAATCTGGAGATTTGAGGTAATGTGCCAGTCAATACCAACATCACAGACTCATCTCCCTAGAACTTTCATTTTAATGTAAGAAACTTAAAACAAATGCAATATTTAACTGAGTGTCTTCTACATGCGTTCATGGTCCTAGGCTCTGATGGCGTCACGTGCCTACCCTCATGGAGTGGGTATTGTGATGATATGCATATAAAAACAATTATGGGCCGGGCGCAGTGGCTCACACCTATAATCCCAGCACTTTGGGAGGCCGAGGTGGGTAGATCACGAGGTCAAGAGATCGAGACCATCCTGGTCAACACGGTGAAACCCCGTCTCTACTAAAAATACAAAAATTACCTGGGCATGGTGGTGCATGCCTTTAGTCCCACCTACTCGGGAGGCTGAGGCAGGAGAATCGCTTGAACCCAGGAGGCGGAGGTTGCAGTGAGCTGAGATTGCACAATTGCACTCCAGCCTGGGTAACAAGAGTGAAACTGTCTCAAAAAAAAAAAAAAATTATGTGTCTGTAATCCGTGCTGGCTGTGTTAAAGAGCAATGGAGGAAACAAAGTTGGATGAAGGTAGTAGTTGGGTGTATGATCATCTGAAAAGGTGATTTTAAGCAGGAATCCTTAAAAAAAAGAGAGAGAAAAAAGAGGTGTCAGATATCTTGAGAAGATTATTTCAAGGGAGGAGAACAGAAAAAAAGGTGTTCCTGAGATGGGAGTATGCTTCATGGGTGTGCTTCCAGGATCAATAATGAGGTCAGTTTGACAGAAGCTGGGTGACTGTTGGGAAAATTGTAGATGATGTGGGAGGTGGGAGCTACAGAATTGCCTTCACTCTGCCTGGGAAGCCACAAGAAGGGAGGAAGCAGAAGAATAACTTGAGTTGATGACTTGGATTGTGAGAGACTAACTCTGGCTGTTGTACTGTGGTTAGAAAGCATGGACACAGGGTGGGGACAAGGGTAGAGGTGAGGAACAAGCTAGGAGGCTCCTGTAAAACTCCAGGCAAGAGATGATGGTCATTTAGACTACGGCAGGGAGTGGTGAGAAGTGGTTCGGGTTTGGATGTATTTGTCAGGATTTCTCAGAGGATGTGGGGTATTAAGGACAGAGTCAAGGATGACTTTCAGGGCTCTGATCTAAACAATTGAGAGGGGATCTGCCATGCATTAAGTTGGGCTGGGGAGAAACGAATTTTACGTGGCTTCTTAAACTGAAACTGAAGACTTCACAGAGATTTCCAGCCTGTGCTGAGACATGTTACATTGTGCTCTTAGACCCTGGGAAGTGTATATCCAGAAGTTCTGTTCTTGGACTCCAGAAAGAACAGTGCTTCTCATCACTTACTACCTGAGGCGCTTCTCTGGTCTTCCTTCGACTATACCTTTTCCTATGAGATGAGGGGTCCATGAAGCCCAGGGGATGTGCCCTCTCAGAGCCTCCTCTCTTTTCCAGAACATGGTCCAGGTAACCGGAGCTTCAGTCCTCAGTCCTCTGTACCATTTGCCAGCAAGACTTCTTCCCCAGGAAACTCTCTGAGCCCGTGATTCTCATCATGTGATGATTGCCTGCCTGTTTCTCTGACTCTCTCACCAGCCTGTGAACTCCTCTGGGACAGGAAGAACAATTCAGCCCTCTTTGACTCTGTGGAATGAACCAAATGGCAAGCTGTTGGGTACACCCTCAGAAATTGCATGGGGGAAAGGAAGAGGAGGTGGGGTAGAAAAGAAGGCAGAACAAAATGATAGATCTGATGCTCAAAGACCTGGAAGCAGAGATTAAACAGTTGAGTGTTACCCATACTGAAAGTACAAAGTCATACATGGGGTAGATTAGGCATGAGTGACAAGCTGGTTCAGCAGTGATATGGGTATTCACTGCTTTCTCCTGAGGTTGTTTGGTGGACAGGTTAATATTGCTGAACTTGGCTAAGTCACATAACCCCCCTGTTTCTGGTCCTCCGTCTGTAAAATGGGGCTAACAATACCTCACAGGAGCGTCGAGAGGATACATGAGGTAATATATGCAAGAACTCTTTTACTTTTTCAGAAGAAAGACACTATATAAACCTAAGGTATTATTATCATTCATTTTAACTTTGGAATAGCATCATCCTGTCATTTTTGATCCCATAATTACAATGCATCAGGTAAGCACAGATTTTAAAATCAAGGAAGCGCTGTACAATGCGCGGAGACATGAAAACTTTGTCACATGAGAACAGCCCTGACAACTTCAAAAGTGCCTTAGGGCTGCATCTATTTCCATATTAATGCAAGCCGCATATATCATGAAAGAGAAATGCAAACGTGTAGTGTTTGCTAGCCTGAACCTCTGATTTGACAAATACACAGAAATGACCTGCTTGGGCTTAGTGGTAATGGGTAACTGCTGGCAATGGGCACTCTTTTTATTCGGACAAGGGAGTGAATGTAATTTTTGTTTGAAGCCAAGGGCCACCACTACCCATCTGGGACAATCAGAGGTCCCTTATTTTAAAGCGCAGTTTGAAATGTAGTTATATGCAGTGTTTAGCCTCCCTTTAGAAATACACATCCATGCAGCTTGGTCTCATAGAGTTTTTTGAACATGCTGGTTTTTAGAATCGTTAAGTGCTAAGTATTGCCATTTCAATACCTTTTCCCCCCGAAAATATTTCAATTAGTTTTATTTGCCTTTGCCACTACAAAAACCCACACATTCCTGGTAAATGGGATGAAAGAAACAAAAATTAG
Source organism: Cebus imitator (assembly GCF_001604975.1). Taxonomy (NCBI): domain Eukaryota; kingdom Metazoa; phylum Chordata; class Mammalia; order Primates; family Cebidae; genus Cebus; species Cebus imitator. Next base: position 5,954,192 of record NW_016107406.1, read on the forward strand.
AAGACATAAATTTTATGAGAAGACAGTGTGGCCTTAGACAAGTCTTCAGGCCTCAGTTTCCTGATTTGTAAAGCACAAGGGTGGAGCAGGGTCATTTGACTGAATTAACAAAGGGTGCCAGTGTCCAGTTTAAGATCTACAGGTTGACAGTGCAGACGTGAGAAGAAAATGTCTTTCTGGTCCCTCTCTTATTTGTTCTTACCCAACAGTACTTTGTGAGTACCCAAGGTTATTTCAGGAATCACCATCATTTTACGCTGCAGTTGCATCTCTCCCTGGTGCAAACCTTGGAGTGTTATGCAGCTTTAATTAACAGTGAGATGTTGTGTTTTGGATGAAGACCAAGGTATAGCCCTTTGGGTACCTTTTTGGCACTCATTACAGAGACTGTAAGGTGATTCCGTCTCTTGCGTAGTTTAGGCAAGACAGAGATGCGGAGCTAATGTGTACATGGGCAGCGAAGTGGGAGTGCTCCTCAGAAAGTAATAGTGTTTTCACACAGACTATTGTCTGTGAGAGCCAGGGCACATGCCCCGCTCTGTGAATCCAGCTCAAGATGCTGCAGTGTGCTCCTTTCATCTCTCTCTCTCTCTGCGTTCTCAATCCCATGGGCCAGAGGCCACCTGCTCTCCAGCACAAATGCTGGGTGGGTAATGTGCACCTAGCGCCTTGCTGTCAGAGCTCCAGCAGTTCAGGGCACCAATGTTGCCTTTGGCCCGATTAATGGAAAAAAGTAAATTATTCCACAGTGGACCTGCTGAAGGTATGTGTGGAGCCGAAATTACAAGGATTTTATCCCTTAGTTTTTCCCCTAACTTTCCTGTTGGTATGAAATTCAGCAGCACTTAACTAGTTTTGTATTTTTTTTAAAGGGAAAATAATGGGTCTGTTGATACTAATTTGGATTTTTTATTGATGACCCCAGAGGTAGCTCTTGATTAGAAAATTATATTAGTAATAGAAATGGCTCTTTACTTCTACCCCATATGGGCATATCAGGGTAAAAATAGTCTGATGGTGTAATTTAGGTATTCTCCACTGATCCAGATGCCAGATCCATTAAAATCATTATGTGCCAGACACTGTGGAAGGAGATTTTACAGACATTATTTCATTTAATTCTCACAATCTTGTGCTGAAGCCTCATTTATAGGTAAGAAAGTTGGGGTGAGGAGTTAGCGAATGGCACAGCAGGGATTGAAAACTAGGCCTTCCAATTCCATGCTTGATACTCTTTCCACTGTACATGTACTGTCGAGGACACTTCACGATTCACTGGGAAATGGCCTACTTTAAAGAAACAAGTTTCTCAGCAACTGGAGGGCAGGCAAAAAGGAGTGTTTGTGTGGGAAAGAAGCAGAGGCAAATGATATGGTGGGATGAGAGAGAGAAAGAGAGAGAGACAGACACACAGAGAGAAATACATACAGAGAGAAATGGAGATAAACACAAAGAAAGAGAGAATGGGCAGGACAGAGTGGGAAGCACAGCTACGGCAGAGTCTTTCAGCAGAGGATGAATCCTTAGGAATGTTAGGATGTTTCACTGTGTAACGTGCTACTAACAGTGGAAATCATGAAACCTCTTGTTGAATTGTAAAGAGGCTTATATTATAAGTGTAACCCAAATATATCTTGGCTGCCTTGAGGCCAGTCCTGCCCACTGATGTATCTCTCAAAACATACATCTGACTTCAACGGCTAAGTAAATTGTGTAAATCCTTTTATTTTTTTAATACATTGTATTGATTTATTTATTCATTTATTTTTTTTTTTATTTTTTGAGACAGGGTCTCACTGTCACCCAGGCTGGAGTGCAGTGGCGTGATCACAGCCCACTGCAGGCTTAATATCTCAGTCTCAAGAAATCCTCTCACCTCAGCCTCCAGAGGAGCTGGGACTACAGGTGCATGCCCCATGCATCACTGAGTTTTTAATAATCATTTTTAGTAGAGACAAAGATCTTGCCATGTAACCTAGGTTGGTCTTAAACTCCTCAGCTCAAGCAATCCACCAGCCTTGCCCTCCCAAAGTGCTGAGATTACATGTGAGAGCCACTATGCCTAGCCTATTTATTTATTTTTAATAAACATATGTAAGTATCTTATCTTAAGAATTAGAACATTATTAGTAACTGTGAAGCCCCCATGTTTTCTTCCTGATCTCATCTCATTGCCTCTTCATTGAAGCCAATAATTTTTACGATTATTAGAATAATCATTCCTCATTTTTCTATTGAAAATATTCAATTTTTAATTGACATGTAATTATACATATTTATGGGAAACAGTGATACATATGTGTAAAATGTTCAGATCAACTTAATTAGTCTATTTTTCTTTATAGTTTGACAAACTATGTATATTATAGGGGTACTATACATTGTATTTTACATTTTTAAAAAATTTTAACATTTTCTTATGGTAAGAGCACATAAAATCTATTTTCTTAGCAAGTAGCTAAACACAGAAAAAAAAATATTGCATAATCTTACTTATATTTGGAACACCAAAAGGAAAAACAGGTGAATGCCTAGAAAGAATAGAATGGTGGTTACCAAGGGTGGGAAGGGGGAGAAATGGGGATGTCAGAGTACAAAATTAGAGTTACATAGAGTGAGTAAGTCTGAGTTCTGATGTACGGCATGTGGACTACAGTTAATAGCATTGTATTGTATTTTGTAAATCTTTATATTCAGTTTTTTTGAAAGAGTGTTGCTGTAGTTTGGATGTTTGTCTCCCTCAAGCCTCACATTTTAACCCCACAGTGGGAGGTGAGACCTAATGGGAGGCGTTTGGGTCATGGGGGTTGGAGCTCTCATGAGTGGCTTAGTGCTGTGCTTACTGCAATAATTTCTTAGTCCATTAGTTCTCACGAGAGCTGGTTATTGAAAAGAACCTGGCACTCCCCCGTTTCTCTCTTGCTTCCTCTCTGGCCATGATATCTCAGCAACCTGAGACTTTCACCACTGGGCTTTTGCCCGCTCTTCCAGTCAACAGAATCATAAACCAAATAAACCTTTATTATTTTTTTTAAGAAAAAAAAAAGGAAGAACCCAGACTTAGGTATTCTTTAAAACAATACGAAACAAAGTAAGACAAATGTGCACAATTTTAACTACAGGCAGCACATTACAGAGCAAAACATCCTAAAATTCCTTAGAATACCTTCTCTGCCAGGAGACCCCGCAGCGGCTGTGCTTCCTACTCTGTCCCACCCATTCTCCTTTTGTATGTTTCTCTCTGTGTGTATTTCTCTGTGTCTGGCTTTCTCTCCTTTTCCTGACACCATGATGCCGCTTGCCTCTCCTTCTTTTGCGCACAATCACTCCACTCAGGTATTCGCCTCCCAATTTATGCCCCTCCTCTTCACACAGGGCCCCCGGGGAAGTCTGTGACTGCTATTAATCTCATAGGGAACAGGCCTTGGAATTTCAGTGAATAAAATTCTCCATCTCATTATATAGGTTAATAAGCTCCTAGAGCATGTTCAGATCCTATGAAATATTAACGATGTGTCACAGAAGTTGTAGGCGGAGGGTATCTTATGCTTAGAGCATTTAGGAGCCTTGGCCAATGGACTATCAGTCAGAAATCAACACAAAGCATTGTTAAATGCATAATAAAAAAATCAGCAGAAAAATATTTGATTTCTAAATGTAGACGTAGGAAGCAAATTCTGGGGAGAACATTCATTACTACTTAAAGGGAGATGTCTTTAAAACTGAAGATGCATGTGACCTTCCCACTAGGAAATGAACAACATGTTTGCGTTATGCAGAACAAAGAAGAAAAATCATTTTGGAAGTCAAGTAGTAAGTTGTAAAATTAACATTTAGTGACAACAGTTTTTTTTATTCTACAGTGTACGATAAGCAGTAGGTGATAGGGTTAGCACTCAGCTTCCAGTTCAGAACTTGGTGGAATCAACTATCTTTTATGAGCACAGATTTAAGGCAAGCCCCCACTGAACCTCTCAAAACAATGGAGAGGTTTGAACATAAAGCCAAAGCTCTTCTAACTGAGGCTCCAATTTTATGTGCTCCTTGAAAATAAACATAGATTTAACTTTTACACTTTGGTGTCTTGCATTGACCTGTTAAGTTAAAAATAGAAACGCTGAGCAAAGAAACCACAGAAGAGTTTATTTCTTTTCTTGCAGGTTTTTTGTTTTTGCTTTTGTTTTTGTTTTTTTGTCCTTTACTCTTTTTTTGGCCGTGATAAGACACTTAATTGGTGCAATACTGTTGTTTTAGGAGGGATATCTCAGTGGTTCAAGTAGGACAAGACAGAGTCTGAAGCTTCTGGCAAATTCAAAACTGTGCAGTTGGTTTTCCAGCCTCGTTCCTCCCTTCGCCCAAACAAGCTCTCATTGCCAGGTGCCCTCTCGACTTACAGATTCCCTGGAGCAATTCCCCCAAAGACTTTTATGAACAGTATTTGCCAGAATCTGTCTAATGCCAGAGGTTCTCCGCTGTTTACGCAGATTCTCCATCAGATTAATGTTGTTCCCACCTTTAAATTTTAGAAGGATAGTTTGGAGACTGTCAGGACTATCCACACACTTTGCGCATTTGAGAAAGTCCAGGATTGTCAGATAGTAACGATTTTTTTTGTCCTTTTCTTTCTTTTCTTTTTTTTCCCCCTCCATGCTTTTTTTTTTTTCCTCTACGCTTTTGGGTGCTGAAATAATTTTTTTCTTCTGCAGACTTTGGAAAGGGACTGCTTGAGTTCCAGAAGACAGAGAAAGTTTCAAGGAAGGAAAAAAAATAAATCATAGGATCACTAATGAAGGCATCCATCATGGACCAGGTCTGGACTCTAGGTTCCTGGGTCAGGGAATTATAATCATGACACTGTAAACTCCTAGTGGGAGGAATCATAATTATAGACTGACTCTACACCATTACTCTGAACTCCCTTTTTATTTGCTTCATGTCCTAGCTTTCCTTGCAGCTAAAGGTAGCCATGTGACACTAAGCAATGGAACTTCAGCAGAAGTCTGCTGGGCTGAGGAAGAGGGCTTTCTTATTTAAAATAAACAATATAACGTGCATCTGCCTTTTGACCCTGTCTTGAATGCAGATTCTGTGCCTGGAGACCACAGCAACCATCTAGAGACCATGAGGGAAATGCCAAGCCAATGGCAAGAACCTTGGACCTGGCATCATTGAGTCATGGAACCAAAGCCAGCAGTGGCCTCCTTCCAAGGAATGTATTAGTTAATAATGTAAAGAATCTATGTATTTGAACCACTCTATGATAGATTTGCTGCTGCTTGAGCCAAACACATTCCTAACTGATACAATGCCCTGACTAGTGCCTAGAAAAATGACCTTCAACCAGCGAGAGGGAGGAAAACCACAGGCGATCAGGCTTTAATAACCATCTCAGTAGCGACCATTCTAAAATCTGCTTCTCTAATCCCAGTCTGCTTCCTAAATTTTAGAACCCTGTGTCCTATGGCCTAAAGGGTATTCCCAGCAGGATAACTCACAGTACCTCAAACTCTCCTTGTACTAAACTAAACCCCTCTTTTCCCCATAAATCTGCTCCTCTGATTTAAATTCTTAATTTAAATTAATAGCACCACAGTCCTCTAACTATTGAAGTCAGGATATAGGCCCCATCCAGTGGAACTCTGTTGAGCTTGCACCATTTCAAAGTCCTAATGACAGATTCACAACTTTCTTGGTACTAAAGTTGGCTTTTTTTTTTAACCTGGAGACTAGTCACATAATTAACTGGGAAAAAAATACACAGTGCTTGCTTTGGCAACACATACACTAAAATTGGAAAGATATAGAGAAGATTACTATGGCCCCTGCGCAAGGATGACATGCAAATTCGTGAAGCGTTCCATGTTTTTCAAAGGGCTGATATCCAGAATCTACAAATAACTAAAGGATATACAAGAAAAAAAACAAACCCATTCAAAAGTGGGTGAAGGACATGAACAGACACTTCTCAAAAGAAGACATATCTGAGGCCAACAAACATATGAAAAAAACGCTCATCATAACTGGTCATTAGAGAAATGCAAATCAAAACAACATTGAGATACCGTCTCACACCCGTTACAATGGCAATCATTAAAAAATATGGAGACAATAGATGCTGGAGAGGATGTGGAGAAATAGGAACACTCTTAAACAGTTGGTGGGAGTATAACTTAGTTCAACCATTGTGGAAGACAGTGTGGCGATTCCTCAAGGACCTAGAAATAGAAATTCCATTTGACCCAGCAATCCCATTACTGGGTATATATCCAAAGTACTATAAGTCATTCTATTATAAAGACACATGCACATGTATGTTCATTGCGGCACTGTGTACAAGAGCAAAGACCTGGAACCAACCCACATGCCTATCAATGATAGACTGGACAAAGAAAATGTGGCACATATATACCATGGACTACTATGCAGCCATAAATATGATGAATTCATGTCCTTTGTAGGGACATGGATGAATCTGGAGGCCATTATTCTCAGCAAACTGAAACAAGAACAGAAAACAAAACACCACATGTTCTCACTCATAGGCAGGTGTTGAACAATGAGAACACATGGACTCAGGGAGAGGAGCATCACATACTGGGGGCAGTTGCAGGGGGACTAGGGGAGGGACAGCGGGGAGTGGGGAGGGTGAGGAGGGAAAACATGGGGAGAAATGCCCGATATAGATGAAGGGGGAATAGAGGCAGCAAACCACCTGGTATGTATGTACCTATGCAACAACCCTGCATGGCCTGCACAGGTACACCAAAACCTAAAGTAAAGCCAAAAAAAAGAAAAAGAAAGAAAAAAATACACAATGGCGTGAGGTTTTCTCACATCACAGCTCCTCCTCCTGCTCCCATATCTTCAGACTTAAGGACAAAAGGGAAGGGGAGAGGAGAAGGGAAGTGTCCTTACCCTGCCATCTGGTTCATCCCAAATCTGCCCAGCTGCCTGGCCTTGATGAGGGAAAGAGCTCCTGGAGAGGGCAGGGCCAAACAGCTAGGACTTTCCAAAAGACAAGAAGATAGCAGGAAAATGCCTCTGAGGAAGAAGCTACGTGAGGACCAAAATATTAAATCTCATTATTTTGTTTTGCTTTTCAAATTACACAGTCTAATCCTACCCACAGGGGTCATTAATATGGGCTCCTCCCTAGAGACTCAACTCGAACTAGCAAAAGAAAATTTTAAAAAATGCTTTGGTTCACATCATCCACTCACGATAAAGGCAGTGCTGGAGCTGGCCCTAGGGTTGACTGGAACCGGGAATTGACATCCTTCAGAAATGCCTTGCCTGTCAGCTTCATTCTCTCAGTGCAGAGAGGCTGCTTCTCACTGCAGCCCACAGGTCACCAGCCTCTCAGCTCAAGCCCAGAGAGAAAAAGTTACCTCTCACCTCGCCTCAGTGCAAAAAATCCCAGAAAAAATAATCAGCAGGCATTTTCTGAGGTCCTTGAGGACAAGCTTTGTACACATAAAAGACTGTGAGCAGCAACTTGGTTTCTAAGATAAATATTCAATATACTACTAATGTAATGGAGCTTTTTTCTTCCAGCTTTTAAGTTCAAACTAAAATCTTATTATTCTATCTATAAATCTAATAAATTTTTAAGGGATACTTTACAATTTTGGCAATTAAGTTCAGTTAAACAGTCTAAACCGCATTTATAAATGTAATATATATGATTTTCTTTTTAAGTACTTCAAATACTTGACTAACAAGCAAAACTTTTCCAAGGACCTAAGCAATTCTTATAAATCTAATAAATTAAACTTTTAAATATCATGACCCTTAAGTTCTCTTAAATCTTTCAATACTGTTTACAAACTTAGCCAACTTCTCCTGGAACATTCTACACTAATGCTTTCTTCTAAAATCAACCACTAAATTAGGCATTTAAACTAGAATCACATGGCTAATTACAAGGTCGACTATGCCAGAATCCCTTGAACATAAAAACACTTTACAAACATTACAAGCACTTTAATTACCAGACATGCAGGGGTTGTTTTAAACTCAACACGAAAACGTTAAAAAAAATGGTTTTGTTTACTTCATCCTCCTTGTGGTTAACTCTAAAATCTTCCTAGCTTGGAAAATACCTGATAAGGAAAGAGTTTTATAATTCCCAGAAAATTGGAGCTTCTTTCCCACTGATTGGTTTTTCCTATTAACCAGAAATTTAGACACAGACACTAGGAACTAAAGCCCTTCAACTTATATTCTTTACTTTCCGACAGGCAGGATAAAGTTCTTATTTATTTATTTATTGTAGAGATCATGGTCAGGGGTGGGGTTCTCACTATGCTGCCCAGGCTGGGCTCAAACTTCTGGCCTCAAGCAATCCTCCCACCTTGGCCTCTCAAAGTGCTGGAATTATAGGTGTAAGCCACCATGCCCAGCTGAAAGCCCTTTTTAAAACAATCAACAGTTAGGGAATGCTCACCTCATGTCCTAAAAAGGGAGCCCATGTAGCTGAACTGAATCTTCTAAGTTAAAGCTAAACTCTTGCCTAATTTGTTTGAAACGTCTTTAACCTATCATCACCAGATTTGTGTTCAAGAATTTAGTAACTTCTCATCTAGATTTCTCCTTCACTTGATTGGATGCAATCAATACTATTTAGTATTCGATTCCTATGCGACCTGCCCCATGGGCTACATCTGCCAAGGCCATTTTAAAACCAGGAGGTAGGAGGACCCTAGATATTTTGGTCACATGCCCACCTGTTGGGCCAAGTGAGCTGAAGTGCTGGTTACTGTACCTTTTGACCATGGGTCCACAGGCAGGGTAGGGAAAGAAGAGAGAAACAACGAAGTCACTGCTAGGAGAATAACAAGCAGCTACTGGCAATAGTTCTCATTCCACCCACAGCATGCACCCCTTCCAAGTCCATCTTCACTCTGTGGGCAGTGTGATTCTTCTCAGATGCAAATCTGGCTGTGCATGTTTGATATGCTTTGGCTGTGTCCCCACCCAAATTTCATCTCGAATTGTAGTTCTCATAATCCCCATGTGTCATGGGAGGGTCCTGGCGAAAGGTAATTGAATCATGGGGGCAGTTACTCCAATGCTGTGATTCTTGTGATAGTGAGTGAGTTCTCATGAGATCTGATGGTTTTATAAGTGGTTTTTCCCCCTCTTGCTTAGCACTTCTCCTTGCTGCTGCCATGTGAAGAAGGACATGTTTGCTTCCCCTTCCACCATGATTGTAAGTTTCCTGAAGGCTTCGCCACCCTTGCGGAACTGTGAGTCAATTAAATTTCTTTCCTTTATAAATGACCCCGTCTCGAGTTTGTCTTTATTAGCATCATGAGAACAGACTAATACAATGTTTCTTATTAAAATCCTTTGAGGGACCTTCATTGTCTACACTATGGGATTGTACTACTCTATTCTTGTATTGCTATAAATACCTGGGACTGGGCAATTTATTTTTTAAAAAAAGTTTAATTGGCTCACGATCCTGCAAGCTACACAGGAAATAAGATATTGGCATCTGCTTAGCTTCTGGAGAGTCCTCAGGAAACTTACAATCATGGTGGAAGGTGAAGGGGGAGCTGGCACAGCACATGGCCAAAGCAGGAGCAGGAAAGGGCAAGGGCAAGGTGCCACACTTCTAAACAGTTAGATGTCACCAGAAGTCAGTCACTATCACAAGAACAGCATCAAGCAAACGGTACTAAACCATTCATAAGAAATCCAGCCTCATGATTCAGTGACCTCCCACCAGGCCCCAACTCCAACACTGGGCATCACATTTCAATTGGAGATTCGGGTGGGGACACACATCTAAACTATATTAGAGACCATGACCAGGGTCTTTACATCATTCACAAGGCCTCTCATAATGTGGCTGCCAGACGGATTTTCAGCCTAACCTCCTGGTATTTCTTATCTTTTGATACCTCTGACTGATAGAAGCAATGATTTACAGAGCCCTACATATACACCGTGAGCTTTTACACCTTCGCTTCTTTATACATGCCAGTCCCTCTGCCTTTCCTGTTCCTTCAATGCCCTTTCCTGTTTTCTTTGCTTACTAAACTCCCATTCAGACTTCAGGAACCTCTTCCAGGATCTCCTTCCCTCAACACCTCCCTCGTTTTTTCAGTTGTGCCCTCTTCTGGGGCTCCATCGCATCTTTGTGACTCTACAAGCACTCGTCACAATGGTTGACAATTATTTATCAGCATACCCACTTACTATTAGATCATCAGTTCTTGGAATGCAGGGTGTACCATTTTTCTTAATAGCCCTAACACCCTCCATGGTACCTGGCACATAGAAAATCTCAGTAGGCTCTCCATGTGAGGCCTCTGTAACTAATGTCACTGTGGAATGTAAGAGCAGTTAATACATATTATGGTGCACAGTGAAAATTCATGACTGGATATGTATGTGTATGTGTTCAGGGCTGGGGAGAGAAATAGAAAATTAGATTTTAGAAGTCATAGTTAAATCAATCAGCGACCTAAGAATTAAGAGAAATGTTAAAACACTTAACAGCACAGGCAAATGTGGGAGCATGGAATACTTAAGGCCCCTTAAGTTTCATCTAAATATTAATAATAATAGCAAACATAGCTGGCTACAGTGGCTCATGCCTGTAGTCCAGTATGTTGGGAGATTGAGGCAGGAGAATCCCTCGAGGCCAGGAGTTTGAGAACAACCTGTGCAACACAGTGAAACCCTTGTCTCTATTTTTTTTAATTAGCCAGGCATGGTGGCACCTACCTGTGATCTCAGCTACTCAGGAAGCTGAGGTGGGACAATTGCTTGAGCCCAGGAGTTCGAGGTTGCAGTGAGCTATGATCACACCACTGTACTCTAGCCTGGGCAACAGAGCAAGAGTCAGTCTCTTAGGAAAAAAAAAAAAAAAAGCAAACACCTAAATAATGTTTTCCATGTGCCAGTGCCAGAGATTATTCAACATCTGTTAGGTACCTTAGTAACTTAGTTCATTATAAAAATCCCATTATCTAGGTTCTGCTATTGTCTTCCTTTTAAAAAGGAGAAATCAGACAGGGTGCGGTGGCTCATGCCTGTAAATCGCAGCAGTTTGGGAGGCCAAGGCAGTGGGTCACGAGGTCAAGAGATCAAGAGCATTGTGGCCAACATGGTGAAACCTTGTCTCTACTAAAAACATAAAAATTAGCTGGGTGTGGTGGTGTGTGCCTATAGTCCCAGCTACTCAGGAGGTTGAGGCAGGAGAATCACTTGAACTCAGGAGACAGAGGTTGCAGTGAGGCAAGATTGCACCACTGCTCTTCAGTCTGGATGACAGTGAGGCTCTGTCTCAAAAAAAATTTTTTTTTAATTTTAAATAGGAGGAATTCAGCTGGGTGCAGTGATTCACTCACTCCTGTAATCACAGCACTTTGGGAGGCCAAGGTGGGCAGATCATTTGAGGTCAGACATTTGAGACCAGCCTGGCCAGCATGATGAAACCTCATCTCCACTAAAAATACAAAAATTTTCCAGAGATAGCGGCATGCGCCTGTAGTTCCAGCTACTCGGGAGGTTGAGACAGGAGAATCGCTTGAACCTGAGACTAGGGGGCTTCAGTGAGCCGAGATCACGCCGCTGCACTCCAGCCTGGGAGACAGAGCAAGACTCTGTCTCAAAAAATAAATAAATAAATAAATAATAAAGAGGAGGAATCCAAAGTCCACGAAGATTATGTAACTTACCTATGTCTCTAAATATATGCAGCTTATCTTCTGAAGACACTCAGTGCTCTATTGTGTGATGGGGCTAGGTAGCAACAAAGAAACAGAGAAAATGATAGAGCAGAGAGAAAGACTGGATGGGGGAATCCAGAAAGAAAAGAAACTTCCAAGGGCTGAGTCTCTAGGATTCTTTATCCATGAGGTGATTCTCACCTTTGTATTAGGATATTTGTTCATATTGTTTGTTCTCTATGATCTTATCTGAATTAACATATAATTGCCCCTCAGTGTCAGTGGAGAATTTGTTTTAGGATCTCTACAGATACCAAAATCCATGATGCTCATGTCCTTTATATAAAATAGTGTAGTATTTGCATATAACCTATGCACATGTATCCGTATATTTAAATAATATCTAGATTAGCTATAATACCTAATATAATATAAATACTATGTAAGTAGTTGCTATAGTGTACTATTTAGGAAATAATAATAAAGGCTATCCATGTTCACTACAAATGCAACCATGCATTTTCTTTTTCAACTATTTTTGATCTGAAATTTGTTGAACCCACGTATGAGGACCCCATGGATACAGAGAGAAAACTATATTCAGTCTAGTTAAAATATTCACCCAAATGTTAAAGGATGAAGTCTGAATCGTTGATCAGATTCGTCTTCAGTAGCCCATGGAAGGGTGATTGTCCTCCAATGAGTTTGCCAAAAGTATAATTAGCAATTCCAGCTACTCTCACTTAAACAACAAGGTTTATATTATTTTTTAATCTTAATTAACTAGTTTAAAGTGCAATATTCTTGCATCAGGAAAAATCAGCTTCTGCCCTATGGTGTCCCTGGTTATGCATCAGGGTCGCCAAACACTCATCTTGTTGTGCCATTGCTGCATTGTCAATAATGATTCTACATCTCTCTACCAAGATCAGGCTAAGATGGGATGTCAGAGAGTGAGTGGATCCATGTGTCCTGACTCTAGGAACTCCTGCCCATTTCTTTGTCTGCACGACTTTTGTAGTTTCTGCAGAGCTGAAAGGCTGCCACTCCAACTGATCACTCTTTCAGCGGTCAGTCCAAGCTTGTGACATGATTGTTAGCATGTAAGGAGGGAGCAGTAAAGTTGCATTGGCTGGACTTCTGGCAGCAGGGATGGACTCTGGGTTTCTGCACTCGTGACATCAGTTGGCACCAGGAGCAGATACGTGAAGCACAAATTAAGATCATAGAAAATACAGAGCTTGGGGAACAATGCCTTCCTGCTTTAATCATGTGTTCCCACATGCCCCATGATCTCTTGAGTTTGAGAAACAAGGCCATTCCCCCACTTACAAATGCAGGGTGGATATGCCTCCATGGATTGTTAGGGTGATGAATGTTGTGTGTGCATGTAGATGCATTGGTGTTGTGTTTGAAGGAGATTGTGTAGATTTCTGTAATTAAGGGATTCTTTAACTTGGTAACTGGGCCATTATACAAACTCTCCTTTTTAATATTAGAAATATTCCATCAAGCTTATTAGTTGTGAGTCTGTTTCTAACGCTATATTCCTTATAAAAATTACCGAGCACAAATATCATATCTCCTTTAGTCCCTCAGCTTCCTCATCTGTGAAATAAATGGTTTGAGGCAAACTCTAGCTTTAGGGTTACAGAATTTGAGATGATCAATAAGTACTTGTCAGTATATTATAAATAACCAGCATTTGCAATACATTTTCATCTGGTGACTAATTTGCTTTGTAATAATATTCTATGGGGGAGGAATAAAAGAATGTATCACATTGCTTATTGCTTACTGCTTATTTATCTGTTTATCTGGCTGCAATCTAATACCATATCAATTGGCAGTAAAGCTTGCTGGTCAAGCAGAGAGTGCAAGGTAACTCTTCTGCCAAAAGCGGAGCTAAAGGCATGGCATGGAGCCTCATACACTTCCTCCAATCTGTGCGTATTTGTTCACCTGGAATATGCCACATGTTTGTTGGACAGGGCTGTTAGATCTCTTCCCAAGGCTTCTCCTGGAATGGGCTAGAGTCCTCCTGGAATTCAGTTCTCCGATTAACTCAGATTCAAAGCTGACCCTCTGATCATGAGGGACCTTTAGAAAAACCTATAATGGTTTATAAAATAGTTCCCTAATGTGCCAGCCTCTTTCTTGGTCATTGTGATGTGATTACTTCGTCTTATTAGGGAAGTGTTTCTGATTCTCAGCGAGTCTGATTCCAGGGACAGAAACTAAGTGCACAGGCATTTTCCTAAAGCAGGAGCCACTGCCTTCATTAGTTTGGTCACCCTCTTGGCTCCAGACTTGTGCTTTATACACTTCTCACAGCTCTGACACCTCTGTTCAATATGTCTTGTCATTCTCAGCTAATAAAATTGGTCTGGTGCCAAATCAACCATTCCCTCAAATCCTGGGTGTCCCATCTCATCATGTTTTCCTTTTATCACTGAATAAAGAACAGTACTGGCTGACTAATTCTGTGTGTGTGTATTTTGCTCTGTTCTACAAATACAAACATCTTCCAACATAAGGCTGGGACATTTTCTCAACTATGATTTTGTTTCTTTTTACTTTTCTACAGCTAAGGTGGGTTCTAAGAAAGTGATTTTTTGAGATATGTGGCTCTTTGTTCTTTTTGAACATGTTCAATCACTAGGAGAAGAATTCATATTCTATATAAGCCCACCAATTTGCTTAAGAAATTCAGCTTCCACTGGGGCACGCTGCTTCTCATTAGGGGTATTTCAGTCTGGGTTACAGATCAAGATGTTCAGTATCTCCCTCTACTTTTCCCACTGTCCTGTGAGCCAGAAAATCTGTATTGTTTAGTGTCTTTTTTCATATTGCCCATTGGATTTTTTAGATTAAATTTACATATACATGAAATGTTAAATACGATATCATGTATAAGTTTTTGTTGTTTTTGGTTAATTGTGTGCAGATTTCTTGTTCTTTTTCTGTTTTGCTCAGCTCCCCTCTCCCTCGTTCTACATGCCATTTTTTCCATCACATTAACTCCCTTCACCCAGCTTCAGTACAGCTCTCTCAGCCACATAGTATATATCCTTCTATATTTTCCATGTTCACATAATGGTATACAAACATGAATGTACATATATAAATATACAGAAATGGAAGTTGTGCTAGCCAAGGTTTCAGCAGGAAACAGATGGCAAGTTCCAATGAAGATCATTCAAAGAGAACCTAATAATGGGATTGTTTATAGAAGTGCAGAGAGGGTATCAAAAACCAGAAGGAGTGTAGCTATACCCCAGTGCTGTTAATATTTCTAAGGATGAAAGGAAAAGGGGCCAGGGAGGGGTTACCAGAACCTGAAGGAAAGTCATACAGAAAGGGCTGTCTAGAGGGAAATCATAATGTTCAGAGACTCAACCAACCCTGACCTCATTTTCCAGCCTCTCTCCAATCATCTGCCAAGGCCCTTATTGGCTAAAGCTGATGCGAAGTCAGAGACTTAAAGACTGTCCCATCCAGGTCAGCATCTCAGGGCTCAGAGCAGGGTGGAGAGGGTGAAAAGTGGATCTGCAGGGGAGAAGTAAAGACAACAACTACAAATTTTTTTGTTGTTACTTATTTTCTAAAAGTGAGATTATATTTTTCATAAGCTTCTCTGTATTTGCTTTTTTAAAAAATTCTTGGTGGATATCCTTAAAGGAACTGGCATAGCTCTTATTTATTCCTTTTAATGGCAGCATAAAAATTCATGGTGTGGGAAGTTCCAAAATTTATTCACTTCTTTGCTGTTCAACAATGTTTGCTGTTCAACAATGTAAGTGCATGTCTATGTATGTTTGTATGTATATATGTGTGTGTATGTATGTATAATGGTACTTTTAAGTATATACTTTTTATTTTAATAGATTTTGACAAATTGTTTTCCATAAGTCTAACTTTTCACATTCACAAAAGAGTATAGAAGTACACTTTTTCCCTATTTTACTTTGTAAATATTTACCATAGATTTTTAAATTCTTGCTAGTTTGAAGGTAAAATGATGCCTCATTGTGACTCCAACTTGCATATTCCAAATAGTTACTGAACTTGGATGTATTTTTCTATATTTGTTGGCTATTTTGGAAGCTATCTGAGTTTTCTAACCCACTGGCCACTGGCTGCTTGCTGGGAGCCTTTTTTTGGTTTACAATTCTCTTTCTGATATTTCTGATTCTCTTTCTGATATCTCCAGCTGATCATGGCTGTCTACACTTCCCTTTATGTCTATAGCATGCAGACTTTCCAAGGGGTAACATTCTTATTTGTCTAGGCATTTGTGCTTTCTGCCTATCACTGTGGGCCTTTCCTCTGGTGCCGATGAGCAAAGCTGAGGAGTTTATCCTCTTTGTCATGAGGACTAGCTATATGGCTGGGGCCCATCCTAAAACTATTTCTCCTTCTGATCAGCATCATTATGGATGTCCCCAAAAGCAGTAGCTGTAAAACATTTACTTACAATCACATCTCTTACAAGTGTCCTGAAGGCTATGATATGACTTGAATGGCACTTAAGGTATCAGTCATTTGAAATATATGATAAAGAAGAAAACTAATGTTACATGCCCACTGCTGTGCCTCTGTCCTCTCTTTTACCTAACACCTTGAGAGAGATCAAGGTGTAACAAACGTTCCTGTGCATAACAATCAGCTGAGGAGCTAGGTAAAATACAGATTCCAATTCAGCAGAGCAGAGTGTGGGCCTGAGAGTCTGCATTTCTAATAAGCACCTGGGGTGCAGAGGATGCTGATCCAGTAATCCCCACGTAAAGTGGAGAAAAGTTAGATAACAGAGGTGTCCATAGATTACGCAGCACATAAACAGATTAAGGTGCCATATAGCTAGACAGTAGAAAGTACTTACTCATCGCAATCTGAGTCCAAAGCTCCTAGAATCAAGCTGTTCTGTGTGTTTGTTTTCTTTCCCCAGAATTGGAAACCTTTTATTGATGACATCACAGTCTTTCTGCTAAACAAATCCTAAGATTCTCTAGGACTCAGACTGGGTTATGCATATCTCTATGTCCCTGATCTTTCACAGTTCCTGGCACACAAATGTTTGCCAAATGACAAATGGTGTCGTTGCATTGTGAAGCAAAAATATGTGGAACCCGGGAGAGATCTGCAATCTTCACTCTTAACTGTGCATAGCGGAGTTGGCTTAATGCAGCTAACAGAGAAGGCTCTAACAGAAAGGCCAACAGGTACATGAAAAAAATGCTCAACATTACTAACCATCAGGGAAATACAGATCAAAACCGCAATGAGATATCATCTCACCCCGGTTAGAATGACTACCATAAAAAAGACAAAAATTAACAAATGCTGGTGGGAATATGGAGGAAAGGAAACTTTTATATGTTGTTGGTAGGAATGTAAATTAGTTCAGCCATTATGAAATATTGAATAGAGGTTTCTCAAGAAACTCAAAACAGACCCACCATGCAATCCAGAAATCCCACTACTGGATATCGACCAAAAGGAAAAGAAATCAGTATATCAAAGGGATACTTGCACCCCCATGTTTACTGCAGCACTATTCACAATAGCCAAGATATGGAACTAACTTATGTGTCCATCAATAGATTCACGAATAAAGGACATAAGATATATATAATGAAATACTATTCAGCCATAAAAAGGAATGAAAATGGCAATTTGCTGCAACATGAATGGATCTAGAGGTCATTATGTTAAGTGAAATAAGCCAGTCACAGAAAGACAAATATCACCTGTTCTCATGCATTATGTAGGAGCTAAAAAAGTGGAACTCATGGGACTGGAGAGTAGAATAATTACTTACGGCTGAGAAAGGTGGGGTTGGTGGTGAAGAAAAGTTGGTTAATGGGTACAAACATACAGTTAGAGGGAAGGAACAGGTTCCAGTGTTCAGTAACACAATAGCGTGACTAAAGTTAACAATAATTTATCATATATTGCAAAGTAGCCAGAAGAGAAGATTCAAAATGTTTCTAACACAAAGAAATGTTTGAAATGATAGATATTCTAAATACCGGATTTGATCATTCGATTTTGTATGCCTGAATCAAAATATCGCATGTACCCCATAAATATGTAAAAGTATGTGTCAATTTTTTAAAAAGGTAAAATAATAGCAACCATATATTGAGTGAGCTTACCCCTACCTGAGAACCTGACATGTTACATACATTATCTCACTGTATTTAATCTTCATCACAGTTCTATTACAGTAGACATCATCCTCACAGAAGATGAGAAAGTGAGGCTTAGGGATGCTGAGAAACTTGACATGCCACAAAGAAAACGAAGGTCTGAATCAGGATTTGCATCAAGGTCCTTACGACTCATTTTTGTTTCCATTCAACAAGAATTAGTTCAGTGCCTACTCTGGGCTTGTGTGCCATGTGTTCAATGCATGTTTCTTCTACAATACTTGGTGATGTGTTTTGGCTCTGTGTCCCCCCCCATCAGCTTGCATGGTAGTCCCCAGTGTTGGGGGGGACCTGGTGGGAGGTGATTTTTGCTTTTCTTGTGATAGTGAGTTATCACAAAGTGTGTGTCACCACCCCCTTCACCCTCTCTCTTCTGCTTTGCCATTGTGAAGTTGTCTTCTCCTTCCCTTTTCTCTTTGCCTTCTGCCATGATTGTAAGTTTCCTGAGGCTTTCCATTCATGCTTCCTTTTAAGCCTATGGAACTGGGAGTCAATTAAACCTCTTTTCTTTATAAATTACCCAGTCTCAGGTAGTTCTTTATAGCAATGTGAGAATGGACTAATACACTTGATCACCTCATCCCTTTTCTCTCTTACTTTTGAATAAAATTAAATGTCTTATAGTGGTTCCATCTACATATTCAAATGGAGGATGGCGAAAGTGCTAACTGGATATCTCATATCCCCAGACACTTTTTTCCTGAAGAAAAACATATGATAATATGAGTTTATACACATAGTTGCCTCATTTGAACCTATTTACATGGATAAAATTAGATTTGCCAGCTCCTTCACAAAGGGGTAGATGTACTTTCCATGTGTGTTTGAAAACTTTTCAGGCGCTTTGTAGAAAAGTTTTTGGTGAAAATATAACGCTTACTGAATAAGTGAAGGAATTTTTTGTTTTCTGAGATTATTAAAAAAGCCAAAGGCTGAATGCTCTCAGTGCCCTGTGGAAGCGCACGCTCATGTTCCCCTTGGGAGGTGCCACGTTATTCATTAGACATCTTCTTGGCTCTCTGTCAGTGTAGGCTGCAAGGAATGGTGAACTATTAACTTCCAGTGACAAGAAGCTTAAATTACAATGCAAACTCTGCAAGGTGCAAAATTTGCAAGTTGAATTCCTTGAGAGGAACCCCTTTGTCTGGCTGAATGCTGCTGGAGGGATTGGTGGGGAATGGAGTCTGAAGGCTTATACAACCTTCTGGAACCATTATAAACTTCTTCTGCTTTGTGAACCTCAGGCCCAGCCACTGATGGAGGGGCTCTCCTCCCTGGAGTTCTTCCCTTATCTTTCCCCAACATGGCTGAGTAACCATGGCGACAGAGAGAACCGGTGGGAAGAACAAAGCCAGCCGGGTGTTTTGTTCTGTCACTACATTCCACTCAGTAGCCAAAAGCTTTAAAATCAAACAATACAGTTGGAGACTTCAAGTCAATACTGGCTGCACTGACTGTCTCTGGGCTCAAGGCAGCTCAAGGGAGAGAAGGTAATACTTGTTGACCTAGGAAGAGGCTGCAAATCTGCCCAGGAATCATCCAGTGGAGAAAACGATCTGATTTTAAAGTCACCGATAAATTCTTTCCACTTAATCTTTATTTAAGGAAACAGTGTTAATTAGCTGTGACTATCTCATGTAATTATCTTAAAACAGGATGAGTATTAAATGCTGATAAAGGCAATCTCAAAAGGCAATCATGGGTTTTGTTAGTTTCAAGTATATTATTTAAACTAAACATAGGTGAATATGGTGAATCAGAAATATTTTTAACCAATGACATAATTATCCATGTTATAGACACATTAAAATTGGGAATTAAAATCCACGTTGACAGAAAGTTTCTATGCCTTCTGCATACCTGAAAGCTCTTTCTCCTGTTTCCACATTCACATTTTAAAATGTGAAGGATATTTTGTTAATTCTATTCTCCAAACAATTAATTAGTGAAATATTTATTGAGCACCTTTAATACTCAAGTTGTGGACAACATGCAAAAAATATAAAATCTGATCATGTATCCCCTTAGGAAGATTATAATCTGTTTGAAGTGATGAAGGGGAGTATGCAAATTTTAATCAAAGTTACTAAGGAAACTATGGAATTTAACTCTGACTTTGTCCAGAGAATAATTTTTACCTTTTACTCCCACCATGACATGAACACACTCTCATCATTTTCAAATAAGTATAGAGACTAAAACTCCCCATATTTGGGAATGTTTTGTTCTAAATATGACTTGACTTTGCATTTGGAAATGATAGAATTAAGTTGCAGAAAGACACCACAGGTTATAGTAATGAGCCAAACCTAACAAGGTTAACTTTAATCAGATTAAACAGGAAGGTCTACATTCCAGAGTATTGATAAGATTCCAAGCTGCGTGAGACCAGAGATGGAATGTATCTAGCTCCTCCATGTAGGCACAGTATCTCCAGTGCTCAGCATAGTGTTTTTGCCATAGCTGACATTAATAAACATTCGTCATGTGAGTGAACCTGCCCAAGCTGCAAATCTATGAGTGAGAAGTGCTAAGCTGTAATCAACAGTGTCAAATGCCTCACTTTGGTCAAATATGATAGTAATACATGTAAAGGTCATCTCTGGGAGTTAAGAGGTCTGTGATATTGGTTTCTTGTGAGGGTTTTGCAGCCTTTTGGGCATCAAGATCCTACAATAAGAAATAAATTACACATGGCAACCCAGTATACATATAACTTACAAATCCAACAGAATTTTCACAAAATTATATGTATAGTTATCTTGTATAATACACTTTTTCTTCTCTATTCTATTCTATTTTTGTTTTTTTGAGTTGGAGTCTTCAACTGTTGCCGAGGCTGGATTGCCATGGTACAATCTTGGCTCACTGCAACCTCTGCATCCCAGGTTCAAGTGATTCTCCTGCCTCAGCCTCCCAAGAAGCTGGGATTACAAGCACCTTGCCACCATGTCTGGCTAATTTTTGTATTTTTAGTAGAGACAGGGTTTCACTACATTGGCCAGGCTGGACTCAAACTCCTGACCTTGTGATCTGCCTGCCTCAACCACCCAAAGTGCTGGGATTACAGACATGAGCCACTGCGCCTGGCCTTCTCTATGCTATTCTGTTTGCTTCTTCTTCTTCTTTTTTTTTTTTTTTTTAAGTTATGAGATCTACTGAATTGATTTCACACCCAGCCATTGGCTGGTGACCAAAAATTTGAAAACTACTTCATGAGATTACCATGCAACTACATTAGGATAAATAATATTACAACCAGTACGGGTTCCCCCATGAGTAAGGATAGCATTTTTTTCTCTGTTGTGTATGTCCATTTTTATACATCCCATGTGCTTTGCAAAGCCAAAACTATAACCCTTGCATGTATATGTGAACATGTTAAAATAAGAATTCTATTCAGTCTCATCTCCAGTCTTTCAGACCTTTTCTAGAAATGTGTTTTAAAAACCCTTCATGCTGGTAGTTGTAAAATTGCTTTATGAAATTATCTGCCTTTAAAAGCACGAAAGCACATCTGGTCACAAATATTTTGTGAGATTGTGGAGGTGGAGGGAGGAGAGGGTCTAAATTGAAAGACTTTATTTTAAATCATGAAAAACAAAAACAAAACATTCCTAACTTTTCAAAGAAGGTCATGGGAGATTTTCCTTCATTTTAGAAAGGAATAGAGTTCAGAGAATATTTCAAAATTGGCTCACCTAGGACAAGAATCAGAACATGTTTAATACATTTTTGTGATGCGTATGCATGTTTTCTATCTTAAGGGTTGAAATATTTAAACTAAAAACTACATTTTAAAATAATTGCTTTGCTCCCTATTAAGAACTCTGCAAACATAGACAATCAGATCTTTTTTTAAGCTGTTGCACACCTAGGTCACATTAAAAACATTCCCAATGCCCTATGTGGGGAAAAATATTCTAAGCAAATATCTATGTTTTATTAAGTTTACTGAAGATAAAATTTTGGCAAAGAGTGTGTTTAGGGTCAATGTATTCTAGTTTTTAATCCTTGCAAATGATATTTGTCATTATCTGACCATAGAGCTTGATAGGTATATACTTTGTGCTAATAGCTTTGTAATCCTTTCATTAGCGCTTTATTAATTATAAAATGTTTGCTTTGTTATAAGGCATCTCGAAAATTCTAAAGTTTTTAGGAAAGTAAATTTTTAGTTTTGCCTTCAGGAAAGTTGTTTTCTTGATGTTCCTCAGAATTGAGTAATGTCCTAAAATCATATCTTGAAACAAATGAGATAAAATGTAAAAGATTAAATATTTATTTCCCCTATAAACCTAAGGACAGGATGGAGCAGGCTTGGGCTCAGTAGATAACTGAATTCTCTTCACTGACATCTATCGGACAGAAAACTGACACTTGCCATTGCTTCTGAAAAGCATGCTGACTGAACACACCCTGCTAGGAGGCTATTCTCCAGCAGAACCATGCACTGCTATTGCCAGTGCGTGGTTGTGTGCTTACCCAGTGCCAGACAGGTTTGCTCCTGAACCCATTGAAGCTAATTGCACTTGGTATTACTGTGAGAAGAAAATTCCT
Source organism: Cebus imitator (assembly GCF_001604975.1). Classification (NCBI taxonomy): domain Eukaryota; kingdom Metazoa; phylum Chordata; class Mammalia; order Primates; family Cebidae; genus Cebus; species Cebus imitator. The sequence continues at coordinate 5,976,648 of NW_016107406.1, forward strand.
TTTCCCCACTACTTGATTCCATAACGAGGGATTTTCCCTAAGCACCTTCCAAACCTCTTTCTCTCCTTCATTCATTCAGCCCCCGGGAAGATAGAATAATTTACCAAGGGTAAAGATGAGACAAATGACGTGGCTGGCTCAGTTTCAGTGTTGCTTTTCTCTTTTAGATGAACATCCCACATTCTGCTCCCAAGGAACTTTGTAGAGGAAGGCCAGCCCAAGCCCATTGCTTATTTGGACTGGTTGATTAAGTCTTGGCCTAATTCCTACCTGCACTATCATCTTAGCTAAAAATTAAAGTCAAGTTTTTCAGTTTGGATTCTATAATTATGAAAGTGATATTCCGACTCCAATATTTGCTCTGTGTTTTACGTTCAGAACCTGGATAGGAAAGAGAATGCTATTTCTTGAGTTAACTTTTGCAGACCCCAGCAATACTAATTGCATTATTTAATTCAACATTACTTAAATTAATAAAATATAATTAGGGTTGTTGATTCAACTATGTTGAATATTTTTAAAAAGAGTTGACAGAAGCAAATCATTTAATAAATGCTCTCAAATGTAAGCATGGCAGCTGTAAACATTCATCAAAAATTTGGAAAAATCTAGAATTCTGCATTCATGATACTTCTCCAGTGTCCTAAAATTCTCTCTTCATTTGAAACATACCACAAATGGAACTCTTATATGATGCTTTTAATAGTATGCTTTTTATAAGGCAAACGTAAAATTCCAATTAGCTTACCCAAACAGAAAGAAAAGGTTTTACTCCTTCAAAAAATGGCAAAATTTGCATATCTATATATTTTAAGTCAAACAAAATGTTTAAAGTATTTATGTGTCATTTTAAAATAATTTGCTTTAATTGACCTCTTTAAAAATATTCTTCTGTACCAGATAACTTCGACTGTAGCTCTTATTTAAAAGCTCTTTGGACTTGCTGGGGTCAGAAACCTTTGAGAATCCAATGAAAGCTATGGAAGCCCTCCTCCCAGAAAGTGCACACACACAACTTAAACCCCCCCAGAAGCCAAGAAGTCCATCTTTGATTGAGTGCATGGAAACCTCTGGATATGGTTTGACTCTGTGTCCCCACCTAAATCTCATCGAGAAATGTAATCCCCAGAATCCCCTCAAGTTGAGGGCGGGACCCGGTGGGAGGTGATTGGATCATGGGGGCAGTTTCCCTCATGCTGTTCTCATGATAGTGAGTGAATTCTCATGAGATCTAATAGTTTTATAAGGAGCTCTTCCCCCTTCATTCATTTGCTCTCTCCGGCTTGCTGCCATGTAAGATGTGCCTTTGTTTCTCTCTCACCTTCCGCCAATATTTTAAGTTTCCTGAGGCCTCCTCAGCCATGTGGAGCTGTGAGTCAATTAAACCTCTTTCCTTTATAAATTAACCAGTCTTGGGTATGTCTTTTTAGTGGCGTGAGAACAGACTAATTCACCTCCTATCTCTAGGTGTAACTTAATGGATAGACTAATACACGCCAGAATTTCAGGTTAGCCATCAGATAAAATAAATATGATCTAAAGCCATAGAAGTAGAAATGTGTCACTCGCTTTATTCTAATCTCATCTGACTATATATTCAGAGGCTTGTTTGAACTTCAAGCACCATATTTTAAGAGGCATATTCAAAAACTAGAACCTATTTAGGAGAAACGGCTAGGATAATGCAGAATGTAAAGACTATGCCATGTAACCAATGGTGCAGGAGGTGGTTTTTTTTTAATTTTTTTTTTTTTCTTGAGACAGGATCTTTCTCTATTGCCCAGGCTGGAGCACAGTGGCATGATCATAGCTAACTATAGCTTCAACTTCCTGGGTTCAATCAGTGCTTCAACCTCAGCCTCCAAAGTAGCTGGAATGTCAGGCATGTGCCACCATACCCAACTAATTTATTTATTTTTGAATATTTGGTAGAGACAGGGTCTCCCTATGTTGCTCAGGATGGTCTTGAACTCCAAAGCTTAAGTTTTCCTCTTCCCTTGGCCTCTCAAAGTTCTGGGATTACAGGTGTGAGCCACTGCGGTCAGCACTGGGGAGGTTTAATTGGAGGAAAAATGTCTTAGGAATTTAAAAATAGCTGTCCTTGATGATAGAGGACTGGCATGCAGGTGTGGACTGTTGTGTGTTGTTGCAATAGGTAGGACATGAAACAACAGAATAATTACTGGTCAATAAACATCTATAATGAACCTCCTGTTATCTTAAGGTTTTAGACTGCCTGTCTCTTCCATGAGGTGTGGTTATTATTCCCCAAAGCTCTGAGCAGCTGAATGCTCGGTGTTATGAAGATTGCTTTTGTATGTGCTTGGATACATTATATATTATTCTCTATTTAAAAAAAAGATTCCAAAATATTTCAGTCAGAGATTTTCATAGTATTATGTCAATTTTCTTGGTATTGTGTTTCTTTGATTTGTCTATTGAAAAGGATTTCTTGATTTTTGTCCTTTTTCTGGGCAATCCTTATGTGCTATGATAAGATAGGCTAAAATTTCATTTGGAATCTCATCCATTTTTGGCTAACACTCTAACCTCTCTTTTTCTCTGACCCTATCCCAGTCTTCCCAGAAATATTCCTACAGAAAAAAGAAATCTATTTTTTATTTTTAGTATTTTAATTTTCTAGGGATAATTGAATAACACAAATGGAGCTTTCCCTACTCCCCTCTCACATCTTTTCTCTTATCTTCCTTTCTCTGCTCCTGCTTCTTTCCCTTTAACTTGTGCCCATATTCCTCCAGGATCACTGTATCATCAAAACTGACAACATAATTTGTAGAGCCCAGTGTAAAATGAAAATATGGGGCCCCTTGTTCAAAGAATATTAAGAATTTCAGCCGGGCGCGGTGGCTCACGCCTGTAATCCCAGCACTTTGGGAAGCTGAGGCGGGTGGATCACGAGGTCAAGAGATCGAGACCATCCTGGTCAACATGGTGAAACCCCGTCTCTACTAAAAATACAAAAAATCAGCTGGGCATGGTGGCACGT
>NW_016107406.1:5979783-5982094 GCF_001604975.1 Cebus imitator
AAAAAAAAAAAAAAAAAAAAAAAACAAAGAATATTAAGAATTTCAAGATGGCAGCAACCAGGTACTAAACCAAGAGCAGGTCCTTTCCATGTGCACTGGATGCACACCCATGAAGCCAGCTCACATATAATTGTCTTTTGTTGAGTGCCTCCTATATGCCAGGAAACTGGGCAAACTGCTTCACATGCAACATCCCATGTAATCCTCCCTGCAATATTATCACCCTACCTTTGTAAGAACTTTGAGATGTGGGGGGAGAGATAATTTTCAAAAGTCACACACATGATATTTAGAGTTGCAGGATTAGAATCCACACCTTAGGCCAATCCTCCTCTCTCTTAGGGAATTAGGGAAAAAGATAAAAGACACAAGACAAAGTGAACAGCTGAGACTACCACTCTCCTCAATGTTTGAGCAAGTAGCTTCTCTGTATGTAGCATATGAAACACTGTGAAGTTCTAGGGAGTCAAAGAAAAACAAGAACACTAGCCCCTGCTATTTAGGCCTATTCAATACAGTGTGAAGGGAATCTAGCAGAAGCATGATGTCTCAATCACTAAGAATAACGAAATTGGTCTGTTAAGAATCCTGCTATTCAGGGAAGGTCAAAGTCCTTCATATTAATACATCCCGTCATCTCCCCCACTGGACTATGGCAGACTGAGTCCTTCTGCCCACCCTTCTCCCCTTGGAGAGATTTGGCTAGTTGCAAGCATCACTCCAGTCAGACCACTGATCCCCGCTTTTCTTCCTGGAGATAAAAAGCAACTCATTGTATTGAGTGGAATTGGATTGGTGTTAAGAATGTGGCAAACATCGGTTCACATTTGGGGGCTGTGTAGTGAATTTATCAAAATGCTGCAACTAGACCGGGCGCGGTGACTCACACCTGTAATCCCAGCACTTTGGGAGGCCAAGGCACGCAGATCACTTGAGGTCGGGAGCTTGAGACCAGCCTGGCCAACATGGTGAAACCTCGTCGCTACTAAAATACAAAAATTAGCCCATGTGGTGGTGTGCGCCTGTAATTCCAGCTACTCAGGAGGTCAAGGCAGGAGAATTGCTTGAATTCGGGAGGAAAAGGTTGCAGTGAGTCGAGACTGTGCCATTGCAACTCCAGCCTGGGTGACAGATCTCCCCCCAGCGCCAAAAAAAACTGCAGCCAGTAGAGATTCAGTGTCTTTGTTCTATGCCTTCCCTAGATCAGTAAAAAGCAATGCTCTTGGATATTTATTTCTGCTCTTTAGGTTAAAACTCTCCTTTGAGTGAAAGTTTTCTTGAAGTTCATTCAAAGGAGAGTGAAGAATTGGATGAAGCATAGGAGGAGGCGTAGTGCTAGCAAGCTGTGTGGCTGCACATATAAAACAGTATTTTCTAATTAATGCTAATAATAAAGCAATTTCAGCCTGGGCAACATAGCAAGACTCTGTCTCTACAAAACAATTTTTTAAAAAATTAGCCAGGTGTGATGGCACATGCTTGTGGTCCCAGCTACTTGAGAGGCTGAGGTGGGGGAATGGTTTGAAGCCAAGAGGTCAAGACTGCAGTGAGCTATGATCTTGCCATCACATTCCAGGCTGGGCTACAGAGTGAGACCTTGTTCTAATAATAATATTAGGTTGGTGCAAACGTACTTTTAATGCCATTACTTTTTGCCACTACTTTTAATGCCATTATACAATGCTGAAATTACACAATTAACATTCGCACTAACCTAATAATAGTAAAGCAGTTTTTAAAAATCTTCATCTCTTAGTCATTATAATTTACTTATGAATCACTTTGGGACTTAAGAGGAAGAAAGGATATTATTTTTTTCCTTCCCAAGCCCCAACTATAATTCCATTTTCTCATATACACATACACCCTCATCCACACACATTCCTCATCCACACATTCTCCCACCATCAAACCCTTATAACATGGCTTTGTGTAGACATGTCACTCTGTACTGTTGAGTATATTTCTTTTGCTGAAATTTGTCTGTCGTTATGTAGAGTACTGAACTAAAGAGATTTAAGTCCTATACTAAACTTTTTTCTTAATTGGTTGTCTGGCATTGAACAAGACAATTTCCTTGAGCAGGCCTCAGTTTTCTCATCTATAAAAAGAAGAGTTGTTCAGCCAGGCACAGTGGCTCATGCTTTGTAATCCCAACACTTTGGGAAGCCAAGATGGGTAGATGGCTTGAGGTCAGGAGTTCCAGACCAGCCTGGGCAACATGGCGAAACTCCATCTCTGCTAAAAATACAAAAAATTACCTGGGCATGGTGGCAGGTACCTGTAATCCCAGGTACTTGGGAAGTTGAGG
>NW_016107406.1:5986234-6085797 GCF_001604975.1 Cebus imitator
TAAGGTAAGGTAATTTTTAAGAAGACACAAAAAAACCTTGACCTGTTACATGGCTTCTTTGTCATGCAGCTAGAAACATGCCAGTCGGAAGTGGTAGGTGCCCATCTTCATCAGCAGGTCTTTTGGGCACTCCCACTGGACAATGGGTGGGGGCACCGTTCAGTCTTCATTTGCCCAGCTATGATATTTGGAAAATATCATACATCCTGTCACGTTCCCTGTCATTCTCTCTCGTTTATTGACTGAAACAGAAACCACTGCTTTCAAGGCTAACTTATCCCCCTTCCTCAGCACTCTTAGACCTGCTCTGCAAAGTGAGATCTGCAGGCCAGCATCATGGGCATCACCTCTTACATGGGAGCTTGCAAGAAATGCAGAACTTTGGGCTCCACCCCAAACCTACTGAGTCTGAATCTTCATTTGGTGAAACCTCAAGATGATTCATATGTATACACACTGAGGTTTGCAAAGAACTGCCTTAGACCATCAAGAACTAAACTGAGGTCCTTCTGGGTGGGCATAACTTTCAGCAGTCATGTGGGGAGTAGATGTGAAAATTCTTTGTCAACCGTGGTTTGTAAAGAGCAGAGAGAAACACATCTATCCACCTATTCAAGAATATGGTGGCCTAAAAGTATTGCTCAGGTGTTTGACCCACTGACTATTCAATGACAAGTGGTATAGTTGAACAGAATAGCATACCTATCCATGCTGGTCCTCTGGAAGTGATTGGAACCACTGGTACCAGGGATGCAACTGAAAATCATCACCTTTCTCTTCCCTGAAAACCAGCAAAACAGTTCTGTATGATAGCATCAACACGTTTAACCCTCCATTTTTACATTGTGTGTGAAATATTTATCCTCACTGCATAATAAAATAAGTCCACAAAATAGGAAACAAGGCAGAATTATTTAGTTTTCCCAGATTGGTGTGTATTTTAGAAGGAGTAAGTAAAGAAGGAAAAAGGTTTTCTTGATATAGATGATAAAGGGAGGCATGAGGGAACAGCAGTGTCTCTCTCTGCAGACATAGGCAGAACGATACTAATACAGTCCAGCCTTTTGTGGCTGATAGAACATTTGTACATACTTTATCCCATCTGACTTGTACAGAAATCTCATGGCAGATATTTTTGTTGATTGCACCATTTTATAGATAAAGAAAATAAGACTCTGCGAAATGAATGGAACTGCCCAAGGTGACAAAACAGCCAGTTCTCATAACTAGGTTGATGGGCAGTGAAGGTATTTTTTACTGGACAACAACAACAACAAAAAAAAATGGAAGGGAGAAAAAGTGGGAAGGAGAGAACAAAAGAAGATAGGAAGAGAAATAAAGGAAGCAAGATAGGGAGAACAAAAGGAAGGATAGAAAACCACTAATTTTTATTGCAATTTTCTAACATTTTGACTAGATATTTATTTTTCTTGCTTTCTTCATTGATCTTTTGCAATGTGGCCCTACATCTTGTTATTGTTTACTTGACCTAAAAATATCCCTTATTACTAATTACATAAAAAGTACTCTAATTACTAATTACGTAAAAAGAGACAATTGAAACGTTACTTTAAGTATGCACATTTTTATGACTCACAAATATCAAAATATATTTTCCAAAATCTCATTTCTGATACAGCTTGTAATTTCAGGTAATGTAAGGTTGCTTATTCCAAAACTTTGTATTTTATCTTAACTGGTTTCCAGTTTAATGTCCTCCCGGGTGTACTTCAGGATTTGTCTTGAAGAGGGGAAAAGGACTATGTGACGAAGTATTTAGATGTACATTTGCTGTTGCATTACTGTTGTTGTTATTGTAATTACAGCATCCATTGATAAGGAGAGTCAAAATCCTAAAACTACAGAATGTTTAAAAACCTAGAGAAGGCCTGAGAGGTGACTTGTTTCAACCAGCACCTTTCATGATGAGGAAATGGCAGATGGATGATGGTGGCCCACAGAAGGGAGCAGTGATTTGTCCAAGGTTCCACCACTGCTTAGTTAGAACTTGGGTCTATGTGTTCAGTTGATATAATAAGAAAAATAATATTTTAAACAAGCTGAAGATTTTCTTTTATTGTTGGAACATTTGCATAACCACTCTAGCCTCTCAATAGCAAAACAATCAGTTATTTTTCTTTTTACCTACATGGTCAAAATAAATCATTTTCACATCACTGTGCTTTATTTTTTCCCATCAAGAGATAATAACAGTAAAGCCTCATTGGCCTCTGCATCATTTACTTCTTCTCACATATTTTAATTCCATAAAGTGTATGGAAAGTCTTTGCCTGAGATACCTTCACATCCTATTCTACCAGCTTTTGAATAGAGTTTGATGATAATTTTCCATCCTCAGCACCTGTCACAAAGCCTTAGCATTGTGTTAGCTGCTGAATTTAATCTTCATAATCTTAGAAGCGGTAGAACCTCCATTCTACTGAGAGGACGACTGAGGCTCCTTGAGGTTAAGTCACTTGCACGAAGCAGCCCACTGAGAACACGGCGGGGCCCCAACTGAAACCGAATCTGTCTCACTTAAGAACAACTGGTTTTCCCCTGTTGTGAGTAAACACGAAAATTGCATCTTGATGAAGTAAATGAATAAAGGATCAAATGAATGAAAGAATACCCATGTGTACCTTAAGGTCTGGAAGCTGCATCAACCATTTTAGCGAGGCAGTCAAAGGAAATCTATAGCAGTTTGATATCTCAATCGTCTGCTCGAACCACCTGGAAGGAGACAAAACTGCCAGAGGGGATCACCATAAGAGATGCTGACAGAAACTGACAAGAGGAGCGTTGCCTTCTAACTCCTGCTGCATCAAAGTGCCTCCGAAAAAATGTAGGGCCTTCATCTCTCACCCAGGGGCATCCGAGAAAGTGGCCGGCTGCCAAGTTGCTATAAATCTGTTTTTTAATTTAACCTCTTCTCTGGCCTCACCATTAGCATTGCTGCACAAGCAAGGAAACCGAATAGAACCCCTGTGTGATTATCACTGGAAGAAATTCGGGGGATGAAATAGAAAAGGCAATAACAGCTTCAGGGGCAGGGGAAGACTCATTTCAGGATCTGTTAGGGTCTTTATAAATAATTGAGAGTAAGAAACAGGTTAAACTGAAAATAAATGTGGCATACAAAATGATCAGCATTACTCTACAAGAAAAATGTTTAAATAAAGCTGGGATCTTTGGAACATAACCAGAAGACTCCTATTGTCTCTGAAGCCATTCACAATAAATAGCTCCTGAGACTCTAAAGTGCCAATTCAACAGTTTGTCTCTGCCTCAACCTTAATTTGGCAGACAGCTCTGTTGTAAATCTGCATACTGGGATGGAGAAAAGTTGTTTCTTAGCCGCACCCCCCAGAGTCTACTCTTTGCCTAACACAAAATGTAAATATGCCATTCTGTTGACTGGAAGTCAAATAAAAGATGCCAATTGGAAGGAAATATCCAAGTCCCAGATACATTAATGGTTGAGATATTCTAAATGATTACCCATGATTTGTATATCACAAAAGGCACAGGAACCTGGAGACCTGGACCAAAACTACTTCAGGACTTAAGCAAGAGAGGCCTAGAAAGTCAACACAATTGTCCCTTCGTTCAACATTAGATGTTTAGAAACTACCCCCAAACCTAAAATGCAATAAAATAAATAAATGGGGGAAAAAAAAAAGAAACTGCCTTGTCTGAAGGCTAGGTGATGTCAGTCAAGGGGTAAATACCATCAGTGTCCTGAGCAGCAAATTTAGTAGCCCCTTGGCATGATTTAACCTTATAAAGGTCAAGAATTATATTTAAACTCTGTTTTGCAAAGTGCTTGTTTCTATTGATGATTTTGGGGTTTGGCTCTGAGGAACACAAATGCCTGTCAGAGCTGGAATGATGTGGGCCAATTTTATGGGACACTCATCCATCGTTTCCCTGTAAAACACTCTTAAAAACTCTTTAGAACTCTTAGAATTCAGAAGTCTTTATTCTACATTTAGACAACGATGATTGTCTTACTGAAAAGAACACTGAAGACCTTCCACCAGACCATCTAAATGTGGCAGGTATAGTGAATGCAGAAAGAGAGTCAGCTGAGAGGCTTTCAGCTCATCCCACCATCTGCAATTTTGGACTGACTGTCAAGCTTTCAGAAGATCTTGTTCCCATCCATGAAGACCTGATTTGGGATAGAAATGAGAAGAAGGCAGTCCATCCTGGGCCTGACTTCTAATTCCATTCAGCCTTCTAAAATCATTCTTGAGATAGATCACAACCTATTTGGGATATGGATGAGATTTAACAGTAGTAGGTAAACTGCACCAGACAATGCCATGCGTACAATCCTCTTTTATTTTTTTTTTTTATGTTAGTTGTGGGGTTTTTTAATTTTTATTTTTTATTATACTTTAAGTTCTGGGATACATGTGCAGATCGTGCAGGTTTGTTACATAGGTATACACACGCTATGGTGGTTTGCTGCCTCCATCACCCCATCATCTACATTAGGTATTTCTCTTAATGTTAGCCCTCCCCAATCTCCCCACCCCGTTATCCCTCCCCTAACCTGCCCACCTCCCAGCAGGCCACAGTGTGTGATGTTCCCCTCCCTGTTTTTAAGAAACTTTTTATTTTTGAAAAACTGCATCTTTACGGAAAAGTTACAAAACCAGCAGAGATCCTGTATACCCTTCACCTAGTTTATTTTACATTAACATGGTGCCTTTGTCAATAAACAACACTGGTTTGCTACTATTAACTAGGCTCCAGATTCATTTGGATTTTCCACTAATGTCATTTTTTCATTGTTCCAGATTCCCATCTGGGATATTTTATTCCATTTATTGGTCACGTCTCTTTAATGTCTTTTGGTCTGTGACACTTCTCAGTTTTCCAGTATCTAATCTTTGGAAAGAAGTATTTAAATCCAGCACAAATTGTTAGGGGAGAGGGTGGAGCATGAATAAACTTATACTTCTTGGAGTGGCAAGTATCTATGTATATTATTTCAAGTTCTTCTGTAAGGAAGATTTGTCTTTTCTCTCTTGTTTATTTATTCATTCAATTATTTATGTCTCTGTAGACTCATGCATATTTATTTTATATGTTGGTGTATGTTTTGACTCTTGTATATTTATTTTGTACTATGAGTTATAATTCAATGCAATATTATAATATTTATTTTGTTACTCAAATTTCAGCTTTGACCACTAAGAACTCTCCCAGTTGGCTCCCATGTCCCTTTGACATGGCCCCATTCTTTAATTTTCTGAGCACTTCATCACTTTCTTGTACTACAACATGCTTCAGGCTCATCTTACATTTTTCCTTCCCTGGCCCCAGAGCCAGCCATTTCTCCAAGGAGCTTTGGTTCTATTTACTGGAGAATAGTATTTGAAATCACAATCTCAGTGCTGGATGCGCTTATGGTTACCGTGGTGTCATTGTTTCCAGGCCCTCTCAGCTAACATAACTAGGTAGTATATATGTGTATACTAAGATACACAATTATAGCCATGCACGTCTTTACATGTCTACCTATGCACATAACTGTGATTATTCCTGCATCTATCTATCTGTATGTATAGTAAGTTAAATGTGAGTTCATACTGAATAGCTCAGACTCGAATCCAGTACCACTTTCTTTCTGACTTTCCCTTCTTGCTTATCTCTCACACCCACTCCAGCATTGAGAAACTCGGCTCCCATCATCCACCATGCATTTAGGTGCTCAGCCCCAGTACACATATAAAGCTGTTTCACAATTGTTTAACCCAGACCTCCAGAAGAACAAATTTACCAGCTATATAATCCAATGTTTATCCTTACAGTTACCAAACAAAGCATGATTTTTCAGAGTTATTTAGGTTACCTTCTTTACTCCCCACTTCTTCTGTAAAATTTTTCATACATTTGTAACAGTTAGATTCATATGTCATTGTGTGCACAGCATCTTGTTGTTGTTATTTTAGCTTTCAAACATTAAAGTTCTGTGATACAAATTTGTGATACACATTTCTGTTGCCTTGAGATATTCTTTCATTTAAAAACAAACAGCAACAAAAAAGACAGATCTAGGCTTCTAAAATGAACCAGAGCAAATAGGTTGGGTTTTCATGAAAATCCTTCTTTGTTGGAGGTCTCCCCTTACCACTTATCACCAAGGAATACTTGTAATGACTTAAACTTCAGTCCAGAAGTACCACAAAAATATATATTCACATTGACCATAGCACCCAAGGAGAAAGAGGAAGAGTATTAGCTAAAAATACTAAACAAATGTAAGGAGCTTAGGTCAAATCCTAAAGGTGCATTAAATGGCTCATTATATAAGAATCATGTATCAAAGGAAGGGGCACAGAGTATAAAAAGGTGATATGGTTTGGCTGTGTGTTCCCATCCAAATCTCATGTCAAATTGTACCTTCCAGTGTTGGACGAAGGGCTTGATGTCAGGGGATTGAATCAAGGAGTGATTTCTAATGGTTTAGCACCATCTCCCTAGTGCTATCTTGTGATAGAATTCTCACAAGATCTGGTTGCTTAAAAGTGTGTAGCACCTCCCCCCTCCTTGTTCTCTCTCTCCTGCTGGCCATATGAAGACCATGCCTGCTTCCCCTTAGCCTTCCATCATGATTGTAAGTTTCCTGAGGCCTCCAGCTGTGCTACCTGTACAGCCTATGGAACTGTGAGTCAATTAAACCACTTTTCTTCATATACTACCCAGTCTTGGGTATGTCTTTATAACAGTATGAGAATTGACTAATACATAAAATTGGTACAGAGAGTGGGGTATTGCTATAAAGATACCCAAAAATATGAAATTGACTTCAGAATTGGGTAATGGACAGAGGTTGGAAGAGTTTGGAGGGTTCAGGAAAAGACAGGAAGATGAGAGAAAGTTTGGAACTTCCTAGAGACTTGTTGGATGGTTGCGACCAGAGTGCTGATAGTGATATGGACAGTGAAAGCCAGGCTGATGAGGTCTCAGATGGAGAGGAGAAACCTATTGGGAACTGGAGCAAAGGTCACTCTTTCTGTGCTTTAGCCAAGAGACTGGAAGCTTTGTGACTCTGCTCTAGGGATCTGTTGAACTTTGAACTTGAGTGGGATGATTTAGGGCAAGCTTGTCCAACTTGTGGCCTGTGGGCAGCAGGTAGCCCAGGACAGCTTTGAATGCTGCCCAAAACAAATTTGTAAACTTCCATAAAATTTATGAGATTGATGCATGGACTCTTTTTAAGCTCACCAGTTATTGTTAGTGTTGCTGTATTTTATGTGTGGCCCAAGACAATTCTTCTATTTCCACTGTAGCCTAGGGAAGCCAAAAGATTGACTATCCCTGGTTTATGGTATCTGGTGGAAGAAATTTCTTATTTATTTATTTAGAGATGGAGTCTTACTCACCCAGGCTGGAGTGCATATCAGCTAACTGTAGCCTTCACCTCCCAGGTTCAAGTGATTCTCCTGCCTCAGCCTCCTGAGTAGCTGGGACTGCAGGCACATAACACCACACCCAGCTAACTTTTGAATTTTTTTTTTTTAGTAGAGACAGGGTTTCACCATGTTGGCGGGGCTGGTCTTGAACTCCTGACCTCACGTGATCTGCCCATCTCAGCCTTCTAAAGTGCTGGAATTATAGGCATGAGCCATTGTGCCTGGCTGGTAGAAGAACTTTGTAAACAGCAAATCTTTCAAGATGCAGCCTGGCTACTTCCAAAAGCCTAGGCTCATTTGCATCAACAAAGAAATGACTTAAAACTACAACTTACATTTAAAAGGGAGGTGGAGCATAAAAATTTGAAAAATTTGCAGCCTGGCTATATGGTAAATAAAAGAAAATCCCATTTTCTGGGGAGAAATTCAAGCCAGCTTCAGAAATTCACGTAAGTAAACGGGAGTTGAACGTTAATAGCCCAGACAATGAGGAAAATGCCCCAGGGCATTTCAGATTCCCTTAACGCAGGCAGAGGCCTAGAAGGGAAAAACGGCTTTGTGGGCCAGACCCAAGTCCCTACTGCTCTGTGCAGCCTTGGGACATGGCACCCTGTGTTCTAGCTGCTCTAGGTCCAGCGATAGCTAAAAGCGGCAAAGGCACAGCTCAGGCCAGTGCTCCAGAGGGTGTAAGCCAGAAACCAGCCAGGCTTCCATGTGCTGTTTAGCCTGCAGGTGTGCAGAGGGCAAGAGTTGAGGTATGGGACCTCCACCTAGATTTCAGAGGATGTGTGGAAATGCCTGTATGTCCCAGCAGGAGTCTGCTGCAGGCATTGAGCCCTCATGGAGAACCTCCACGAGGGCAGTGTGGAAGGAAAATGTGGGGTTTGAGATCCCACACGGAGTCCCCACTGGAACACAGCAAAGCTGTGAGAAGAGGACTGCTAACCACCAGACCCCAGAATGGTAGATTCACCTATAGCTTGCACCACGTGCCTTGAAATGCCACTCAATGCCAGCGCTTGAGGGCAGCCTTGGGAGCTAATCCCTGCAGAGCTAAAGGGATAAAACTGCCCAAGGCCTTAAAAGCCTACCCCTTGCATCACTATGGCCTGGATGTGAGACATGGAGTCTAAGGAGATTAGTTTGGAGCTTTAAAATTAAATGACTCCACAGTCAGGTTTTGGACTTGCATGGGGGCTATGGCCCTTTTGTTTTATCAATTTTTATCCCTTTTTGAATAGGACATTTACACAATGCCTATACCCCCATTGTACCTTGGAAGTAACTAACTTGCTTTTAATTTTACAGGCTCATAGGCAAAAGGGACTTGTCTTGTCTCCGATGAGACTTTGGACTGTGGACTTTAGAATTAATGCTGGAATGAGTTAAGACTTTGGGGGAATGTTAAGAAGGGATGATTGTATTTTGGATGTGAGGACATGAGATTTGAGAGGGACTAGGGCAGAATGATATGGTTTGGTTTCATGTCCCCACCCAAATTTTATGTCAGATTTTAATTCCCAGTGTTGGAGGAGAGACTGGTTGAAGGTGATTTCATCATGGGAGTGGTTTCTAATGGTTTAGCACCATCACCTGAGTACTGTCTTGTGGTAGAGTTCTCACAAGATCTGGCTGCTTTACTTCCCCCTCCTCTTTCTCTCTCTCCTGCTGGCCATGTGAAGACCGTACCTGCTTCCCCTTTGCTTTCTGCAATGATTGTAAGCTTCCTGAGGCCTCCCCAGTCATGCTACCTGTATCACCTGTGAAAGTGTGCATCCATTAAACCTCTTTTCTTCATAAATTACCCAGTCTCTGGTATGTCTTTATAGTAGTGTGAGAATGGACTAATACAGAAGGAGGAAATTTCCATTTTGTGTTCATCAACCCAGTATGAGGTCGCTCTCCATAAATTTACACCTCATAAAACATGTCCAGGTGCTGTGCATGTTGAGCTCTCTCCTCCAGGTGGGCTGAACTCCTTTACATTATCTTGCTCTGTGTCTCACCTGTTTTCTCACTCATGCTGTTTCATACCTCCCTGTCCTGGAAAGGCTGAGACCTCTACCTGAAGGGCCTGAATCACCTCGTCTCTCCAGATAATCACCTCCTCCATGAAGCCTTCTCCTTCAACTTGCATTAGTCAGCAGGTATTTATTGAAAGCTCATTTTGGCTGGGCCTGGTGGCTCAGGCCTATAATCCCAGCACTTTGAGAGGCCAAGGTGGGCAGATCAAGAGGTCAGGAGATCAAGACCATCCTGGCGAACATGGTGAAACCCCATCTCTACTAAAAAGAATACCAAAATTTGCTGGGTGTGGTGGCATGCACCTGTAGTCCCAGCTACTCGGGAAGCTGAGTCAGGAGAATCTCTCAAACCTGGGAGGCAGAAGTTGCAGTGAGCCAAGATTGCACCACTTACTCTAGCCTGGCAACAGAGTGAGACTCCGTCTCAAACAAACAAACGAAAAAAGAAAGCTTACTTTGTGTAGAGTACTAGGGTATGTTCTCTTGGGGAACACAGAGAGGTATAAGCCATGTTCCTGGCTTTGGAGTCCTGTCATCAAGAGGAGCCCAAGATACATCCCAGGATATCTACGGTGTAGAATTCATCTGGAAGTAGAGAGGCATGCTAAGCCACAGCACACTGTGAGCAAGAGTTGGCACATCAGTCTGCATAATAATTTGGAAGAACGAGGACACAGGGAAGTTTAATGACAGCACTGCACAGTTTACTTGGGACATAGGGGTTATCAGTGGCTTCAGGCCTGCATATCAGACTGAAAAGTATGGATATTTTCTGTAGCCAGTGATCAGATATTAAAGGCTGTTAAACATAGAAGTAACAAAGTGAAATTCGTTTTGTTTTCTTACTAGATACAAAACACAAAATAACAAAAACATAGCTGGGTGTGGTGGCATACACCTGTAGTTTTAGCTACTCCAAAGGCTGAGGCAGGAGGATCCTGGGAGCCCAGGAGTTTGAGGCTGAAGTGAGCTAAGGTTATGCCACTGCTCTGCAGCCCTGGATAACAGCAAGATGATACACCAGATTTAAAAGAATAATAAATAATAATAATAATAATATAAATTTCTTGAGGGGTTAGTGGTTTTGGATTTCATTTTTCACAAAAATCCTCCCAAATGTGTATTGAATTATAGAAAACTGCTGAATTGATGAAGTAATGATAAAAATAATTGCTAACATTTGGTGAGCACCTATTATGTGCCACACACTTTGCTGACAGTACAACCCTTAAGCCTAGGCACCCCTGTGGAGCAAAGCGTGTGTGGGGCAAGTGGATGTGCCCTATCAGAGCCTGCACCAACCCTCTGCAATTCCAGCACCACCTCTGCCTTTTTGCCCATCCTCCGGACCTCGCTACTCTCTCTTCAGATGGCCCTAAGTCACTTGCAGTTCCAGCATGGACCTCTTCCCTAGGGTCCTAAGCTGACAGTATCCAAGGGGAGGCTGTTTGCTGGGTGGTGATGAGGGAGAGGGAGAAGTAGGGCAACAAGCAATGTAGAGAGCAGCTCATTCATAATCTTCCCTTGAGCCCCACAAATATATTAGGAGCAGGTCATATGCTATGTGCTTGAGTTATCTGATTCAATCCTTTAAAAAATCCTGCCAGATTTCTACATTATACAGAGAAGCAATAGGGCAAAGAGGTTAGGGAGACAGTCTAAGGAGACACGGCATATAAATGGGGGAAGGCAGGATGCAAGTCGAGATCTATTTCACATTGTATATTTCAGGACCATCGTGTAGCATGACTTCATTCACATCGTGTCAGGTGAATGTGCCTTCTAGAGTCGGGAATTGCAGAGAGCACGGCTGCACCAGGTAGCTATGGCTATTAAAAGAAACAATGATTCATTCACAACATCCAACTCATTCACTGTGCTTAGCCTCATATCTCACCTGCTACCCTGACCCTATTCCCCTTTTGGGTCTGTCTAGAGCCAGCAGCGTGGGCTCCTGAATGTACAGCATCTTCTGTCCGCTACTCTCTGGTGCACATGTGTGTGCTTGAGAATCCATGTGTCTTTCAATCATGAGGTTTAAAATGGGTAAGCTTATTTCTAGGGAAATGGCAGAAATGCCTTTCCAGGTGGGAGGGCATGACATTTCTGCCACGTGCCACCTCAGCCCCTCTTGCTTCCCCCACAAAGGAGTATTTTAATAGAAGGTTAATGGAGGGCACACAGAACAAAAAGAAAACCCTGTCATCGTTACTCCATGTTTTACTGTAATAGAGGTCAGCTCTCCCGCATTCTTCCTAGTATCCATCTTTAAAATGAATTGTTTAACCTATGAAAACAAAACTAGTTTATTTATGATGACAGAGAAGCTGTAAATGTGCTCCTGATCTGTGCATTGACTAATTAGATTAATTAAGCCTGCATGCATTTCAGAACAGGCAGGCAGGTGGCAAATAACATTTGAGATGATTTATATGATATATTCCATCAAGCTTACACTTGATAAATAATATCACATTCATTCCATTAAGATATCGAAGTGGAAGAAGAAAACAGTGCGTGCTTGGCTCTGTGGTCCTACCAAAAGAGCAACTGTTGAGGTTAAAACACTAGGCATAATTCACTATCCTCAAAACAGTGAAGGAAAAAAAAAAATTTTTAAAACCACACAAGCCAAATCGCAAACTCAAGTTTGTCTCAGGCAGTCCCTTGCCTTATGCAGAAGTAGTTTTTTGCTGCTGCAGTGGAATTGAAGTTTAGGAATAGAGATGAGATTTGAATATTAATTAAGCCATTGCAGCTTGCTACCAAATTTTGCTAGAAGCTCCCATACTGTGGTTCTTAACTCACCTAACTGCTTTCTGTGGCTACTCTGGTAAATGAGGGTGAAAATGGGTGACTACAAGTCCTTCTTTCTGTGATTTTCAAATTTCAACATGCGTAAGAATCACCGGAAATGTACACGCGCAGATTCCTGGCTCTTTTTCCCGGCAGACCTGGATGAAGCCCCACAGTCTTTTGTTTTTTATTTTTGTTTTTCTTTTTTTAAATCAACATCTAGGATATCAATATTATTCCATACCAATAAGCTCACACACCAAGAACTGAAATCCCTGATTTTATCTTTGGTCTTTCAAAATTCTCAAGTTTGTTAAATATATTAGATCTGCTTCTTCTTTAGAGTAGTGAGGATTTTTGAAAGTTTGGTCAAAGTACCATTGCATAGAATTTCCTATGGGACAGTATAAAAATTCAGATTGCTGGGCTTCACTTGAATCCTAATGTATCCAAAATTATAAAGGAGAATATATATTTTGACAAACTACCTGTATAATTCTTATGCATACTAAAATTTAGACCACTGCTTTTGATCAAGTAATATTTGATGTAGATGTAATAGTAAATGAAAGAGTCTCCTCTGTATCCTCCCTGCAGTCATAGTTTCACCTAGAAGGCAAAGATGTATTATGTCTGACCTTGCCTAGCTCAGTAATCTCTTAAAGAATGAATTTAGGCCAAGAGTAAAGATGGCTGGAATGGTCTGCCCTTCAGACCACGTTGGCCTCCAACTCCTTTTGGTTTATTTCCTAAATGTCTCTGAAAAGTTGCTACCATCTTGTTGAGGGCTGCTCTCAAGTTGCCTCCAGGACACCAGGGAATAAATGATTACGGGGCAGTCCCCTGAGCTACTGCTGCTGTGGTACAATGGTGTGATATGCAGGTGACGTTGCAATGACTAATGGCAGAAATTGATGTGCCAGACAGACCCTAATCAAAACCTGACACCCTCCCCAGTCCAGGAAGAGATAATAATCTTTATTATTTCAGCAAAAAGCCAGGCCAAGAGGCAGAAGAGAAGTCTTCAGGATAGAGAATGACGGAGCGATGTGGCAGCCAGGTAACCAAGGAAAAGGGCAGCCTGCGTGCTACAGAACATGTCACCCAAAGCCAAGGCTGTACCAGAGTCACTGGACAATGCCTGTGTTTAAGCTTTGCACAATCATGTAGCCAGAGATAGAGGATAGTCTGATAATCATAATGATAATTCTAATTATAAGATGTTATCATTTCATCCCAGACTGCATCAGACAAGGGTGAGCTGGATGGAAAAAGAGACCCATGAAACGTGAGGGGAGAGAACTTTGCACAAGACCAGAACAGACGCCCCTCCCTTAATCTAGTACTGGCTAAATTATCATTCATTTCACAGTGAGAAGGAAGTAGAAATTGATTTGAGAGACTCCTCAATATCCTTCATAATTCCGGCAGTAATTCCTTTGCTCATTACTATTAATACATGCTGCTTTCTCCTTCCCTGGTGGAGATTCAGGTCATTTGCAATGAACCCTGTGGTTATCTTCAACATGTTCCCAAAGAAAGAACCTCCAGGCATCAATGCATATAGAAATCTTAGAGGAGTAAACCCTCCTTGATATATACAGAAAAGGTTCTAGTTCACAGAGTGGGCAAAGCCTTGTAAACAGCGTTCTGCTGGAACACCTTTCTGAATGGGTGAGCTACATCTTTGCACAGTGAAAGGAACGATACCACATCTAAAATGCCTTACCTCATAAAGGCATTTTACTTGATAAAAGCTGTAATTTCAAGATTATACACAGTTAAGCAATTTTCCTGTAGAAACAAGCATCTAGTGGGAACCCAGCTCTTGAGCAGTCTGCACATCTGTAGCTTCATCCTAACAGTGGCTTGCTCTACCCTGGACCCGTCTGGCAGTAGAGAGAGGAAAATAGAATCATCAATAAGCTTAGACAGGGGTGTGTGTGTGTGTGTGTGTGTGTGTGTGTGTGTGTGTGAACGGCGCATGATTTTGTCCTATCTTTTCAATTGCTAACCTTAATTAGCTTCTATATCCTTATAACTGTTTGTATGTTTTAGGTTTCATTTTATGCTCTGCCAGTTTTTAAAATGCTCTTAAGTGTCTTACAATAAAAGACACGCAAAAGGTTGGTTTACTAAAAATAAATAGAGCATGTCAAGTGTAGCTAAAGAAATTGCATTGCTAATCCAAAAGGCAGTCATTTTTACTACAATTGAGCATTACATTTTGCTATAAACTTCCTCAAAGCCAAGGCAAACATGGAGATACTATGTGTTACAGAATCCCTATTATTTAGAGGAAAGAATATTTACCAATTCTTTAAGGCCTAAAATTATAAATTCACCTACTTAAAGTGTGCATTTGACATATGTTTGTGTTAAGTGCGTAACCATTATCACAGTCCATAGAACATTCCACCATCCCAAAAAGGTCCCTCAGTTCCCTTTACCATCAATCACTCCCCTAATCTTGGGTCCTCGGAAATGTTCAGCTTCCATTCACTACATTTTTCCATTTCCTATAATTTCAAGTATAGGAAATCATACACTATGTAGTTTTTTATGTCTGGTTTCTTTCACTGAATAAGGTGCTTTTGAGTTTCAGCGATACCATTTTATATATCAGCAGGTTGCTCCTTTTTATTGCTAAGTAGTATTTCATTGTAGATGTGAATCACAATTTGTTTATCCATTAATTGTTTTTTTCAATTTTTGGCTATTATTAATGAAACCATTATGAATTTCCATGTGAAGTATTTGTGTGGAGACATGTTTTTATTTCTCTTGAGTAAATGTCCAAGAATTTTTCCACATTCTTGTTAGGCTTAGTATTATTGGGTTTTTTGGTTTTAGCTGGTCTAGTGATTGTGTAATGGTATCTCTTTGTGGTTTTAATTTGTATTTTCCTAACGACTAATGATATTGAGCAGTTTTTCATATGCTTGTTTGCCATTCATATATGTTTGGTAACTGCCCAAATTTTTGTACACTTCTTATCAAGTTGTTTGTCTTATTTACAGCGATATTGGCTTTCTTCTTTCTTGATAGAATCTTGTTCATCAGTAGAAATCGGTCTGGATCGAAAATCCATTTTCAAACTTAAACATAAGCCAGATGGTATAGGAGTAAGATGTCAGAAAGGGAGTAACATATTTTAAAATTCTAACTAAAATAAGAACAAATAACCCAAGAAACCATAAAAGTTCTTAGGTACCTCAGGGCAAAGGAAAAAAGACAGGGTAGAATACAAACCACTTCTGAGTTCAGAGGTCAGGATTGACAATAAGGTTTCCCAATTGGGGATCCATGGATCTCCAGATTAATAAAACAAATGCAACAGACAGACTAAGATCTTTTTGGGGACCTGAGGGGCATGTGTTTACTTACAGAGCAACTAAAGGCAGACACAGAAGACTGAAATTGGTGTTTCTATGCCAGTTTTCCCAGGTACCAATCCTGGTGTCCTCTGGTGGCCATCCCTTATCTTTGCATGATTCTTCCTCAGTAGGTGGAGGAAGCAACCTCCAGCCAACAGAACCTCCTGAGAGAGCCGACAGAACACCACCAGACAAGGCACAGCTGATACCTGGTGTGCAGTGTGTGCTCCATGAACGCTACCTTTACATTTGTACTGGGTACATTTCTTATATTTTTGGGATCGGGAGGCAGCTTCAGGACCCTAGAATGTCCAAACTTGTATCAGCAGGCATTTCTGAGTCAACATCCAGTGGGAAAAAAAAAAAAATCTCAAAAAGGGACCAAGAATAACAAAGGTAAATGTAATCTGTATCTGTATTTGTTTTAACATGCTAGCCAGGAGTACAGGGGTCAGAAAAATTATTTTAAAATAGTAATCCCGTTTCTTTTGAGAGATTCGCTTGAATTCACCTTTGAGGACAAACTGCACTTTTGTTTCAGGAAAACCATCTCAATGGGCTTCTTGGATTATTTCAAGTTAAAGCTGAGAAAGGAGTCAATTGGCCTTTTCAAAATGGAGCCAGGCAGGGCCCAAGCACAAAACACCACCATCATAGTCCCATGGAATGCTTTCATCTGTGGATTCCATCACATAGTAATCAGTTCAACTTTTATGGATTTATTTACCTATGTCATCCCCTTCTATTATCTCTTCATTTCAGACTATCCCTATTGGAATAAAAAGGAATAATGCTAGAACTAAAGGAATCTGAATAAAGTATAAACTTCAGTTAACAATAATGATCAGAATTTTTTGTTTTTTTTAAGACAGGGTCTCATTCTGTCACCAAAGCTGGAGTGCAGTGGCATAATCTCGGGTCACTGCTACTTCCACCTGCCAGGTTCAAGTGATTCTCACACCTTGGCCTCCCGAGTAGCTGGGACCGTGGGCGTGCACCACCATGGCCGGCTCCTTTTTGTATTTTTTTTGGTGAGAGGGGTTTCACCACGTTGTCCAGGCTGATTTTGAACTCGTGACCTCAACCTCAGCCTCCTAAAGTGCTGGGATTACAGGTATAAGCCACCATACCCAGCCAACATTGATTTTTTTTTAATTATGCACACAAAATATACCACCTTAGACATTTTTCTGTAAATCTAAAGCTGTTCTAAAAACTTATTATTATTATTATTTTCAAAAAAAGAACAACACTTTCATGAAGACACATCTGTGAACCCTGGTTTAGACAAACTTCACTGTTTTTTCCATTTTTTTTATTAGCTCTGGTTATGTTTACCTTCACATATTTGAGAACAAATAGAAACAGTAGGATGAAGAATTCCTGTTGTGTATTGCCTTGCAGGGATGCAGCTTGGTGAGAAGAATGTGGTGGAGTGGTGTGATGCCTGCCAAAGGCTGCATATAATTTATGATGATTTCCTTGTTTACTTTTTAAAGCAATTGACTTGCCTATAAAGGAGCCAAAAATTATGTAGTTTCTGTCTCCTATTAGCTTATTAAATCCTTGTAGGTATAAGCCATGCCTTCTCATTCTTTTGTGTAGCACACAGTACCTTGTATTTGGTAGGTTCTGTGTGAATAGCTGTGATTCGAATAAATATTATAAACAGAGGCATTGATGGCCGTAGAACAGTCCATGTATCTAATATGAGAGAATACATGAGTCCATTTAGATTCTTATCAGTTAAATATAATGAGTGCTTGCTATGTTCTTTAAAAGTAACTGCTATTAAAATTACTGAGACAATTAACTCTACATTATGAATTCATCATATTGAAAGAGCTTCTCCACCCAGAAAAAAATAGAAAGTTTTCAGTTCAACAAGTGAAAACCATATTTTGAAAGATTAATTTCCATCTTTTTGACATCCTTGTCACTCAAAGCTAGAAAACTTGATTTAGGGGTTTCAAACTCTGTCACTTAAAAAGAATTTCAAGCTGTGGATGTCTATGCAAAATTTCAGTGGTAATGTTTTCCTGGCCAAGTTGTTGCGGCCTTCGAAATAGAATTTGCAGCAGAGATCCTGGCAGGTTCTAAATGTAGCAGATTGAATATTGATATAATGTCAAAAGAGTTCCATAATTAAAGGTGTTTCTTTATAGCATTTCCCTTCACCCAATCATTAATTCAACAAATATTTATGGAGCACCACTTATTCGCCAGGCACTGCATTAGCAAGTCTTTTCTGTTTCCTGAATCATATAAGGTTAGTGAAATGAATGAATGAGCAAATGAATGAATAAATGAATGAATGAGCAAATAAGTGGCTAAGAAGATGCCTCCCATAAACACATTACACCATGGCTTCTGAGCCCATTTGGGTGCTGAATGTGAAGAGAAACATGGAAACATACAAAAAACTCCTGACTTAGAAAGGCTTCTTTGGAAGCTCAGGGAAGTGAAGTCTCTATGATTCCACTGGGATATGTTTTCTAATAACCCCCCTGCCTGAGGCCCAGCCACTTTCTTACCCCTTTCCACCCCTTCCAGA
Source organism: Cebus imitator (assembly GCF_001604975.1). Taxonomy (NCBI): domain Eukaryota; kingdom Metazoa; phylum Chordata; class Mammalia; order Primates; family Cebidae; genus Cebus; species Cebus imitator. The sequence goes on from NW_016107406.1 coordinate 6,004,416, forward strand.
TTTCAAGCCAGTAAAACAGATGGAAAAGAGAAAGCTCTTTTAGCCAGGGAGCTGGGTATCTTTAGCTGAGCTCTTGCCTTTCTCTTCTCTCCTTTGGTCCCCACCTCCAAGCCTAAAAGAGCTTCCCGATTCCATCTGTCAGGAACTACTGTTAAGTCATATTCATCTTTATGGGAGACCTGAGGCTCAGCTTCACGGCCAGGCCTCTGTGTTTTATTACTGTTGCTGCTTGTTTGCTAGTTTTAGCTTCATGTTATGAGGAATTTAGAACACACGAAAACTAAACAAGATAATATAATAAACCTTCATATACCCATCACTCATTCCCTGAACCATCAACCAAGGGCCAATCCCACCCTATCCATCCACTTTCCCACCATCATATTATTTTGAAGAAAATCCCCAGAATCAAATATTTTCAGTTACAGCCTGGACTTAATAACAGAAGACTAGAAAATAAAACCTCAGAAAAGGGGAGAAGAGTGAAAAGTAGTTAAAAATACTTTATTCACTTATAGTAGGATAATTTGAAGAAGTGAAAGGATTAACAAAACCACCCAGTTTTGAGAGGAAAATAGGTGAAGACAGCCCCAGGAATGCAGGAATGGTAATATTCTAAATTCTTTATTGTCATTTATTTCAACAATGTTCACAGCATCCTTATCAGGAGGAAATCCCAACTCAAGAAACCATTTTCTTTGCTCATTCCTAAGGAGCAACTCCTTATCCATTAAAGTTTGATCATGACATTGCAAGCAATTCAATCACATATTCAGGCCTCACTTCTCATTGTAATTCTCTTGTTTTTTCACCACAGCTTCAGTGACTTTCTCCACTGAAGTCTTGAACTCCTCAAAGTCATCCGTGAGAGCTAGAATCAACTTTTTTTCCAGCCAGGCATGGTGGCTCACACCTGTAATCCCAGCACTTTGGGAGGCCGAGGAGAGTGGATTGCTTGAGCTCAGGTTGTCACAGCCAGCCTGGGCAAAAGGGTAAAACCCTGTCTTTACAAAAAATATAAACATGAGCCAGGCATGGTGGCACCCACCTATAGTCCCAGCTACTTGGGGGACTGAGGTGGGTGGATCACTTGAGCCTGGGAGGTCGAGACCACAGTGAGTGGAGATTGTGCCACTGCACTCCAGCTTGCACGACAGGAGTAGGCTCTCTTTCAAAAAAAAAAAAAAAAATCAACTTTTTCAAAACTTGTGTTATTGTTGAGCTCCTCCCATGAATCATGAATGTCCTTAATAGCATCTAGAATGGTGAATCCTTTCTAGGAAGTTTTCAGTTCACTTTGTCCAGATCCATCAGCAAAATCACCATCTGTGGGAGCTATAGCCCCACAAGACGTATTTTTTAAATAAGATGTTAAACTCAAAACGTCTCCTGACCCATGGGCTGTGGAATGGATGTTATGTTAGCAGGCTTGAAAACAACATTAATCTCCTTGTATAGCTCCATCAAACCTCTTGGGTAACTAGGTACATTGTCCATGAGCAGTAATATTTTGAAGGAGTCTTTTTTACTTAGAAGTAGGTCTCAAAAATTGGCTTAAAATATTCAAGAAACCATACTTTAGATGCGCTGTTATCTAGGCTTTGTTGTTCCATTTATACAGCACAGACAGAATACATTAAGTGTAATTTTTAAGAGCCTAGAATTTTCAGAACGCTAAATAAGCACTGGCCCTGACTTAAAGTCACCAGCTGCATTAGCCCCTCAGTGCTCATGGACAATGCACCTAGTCACCTAAGAATGCTGATGGAGATGAACAATGAGATTAATGTTGTTTTCACACCTGCTAATATCACGTCCATTCCACAGCCCATGGGTCAAGAAAGTCAGCTTGTCCTTTGAATTTCAAAGCCAGGCACTGACTTCTCTCTAGTTATGAAAGTTCTAGATGACATCTTCTTATGATATAAAGCTCTTTGGTCTCCACTGAAAATCTATTGTTTAGCGTAACCACCTTCACTGATGATCACAGTTGGATCTCCTGGATGACTTGCTGCAGCTTCTACATCTGCACTTGCAGCTCCACCTTGCACCTTTATGTTACGGAGATGGCATCCTTAAACCTCACAGCCAACTTCTGCTACCTTCCAACATTTTTCTGTGGCTTCCTCACCTCTCTTAGTTTTTATAAGCTTGAAGAGAGTTAAGGACTTGCCCTGGGGTAGGCTTTACCTTAAGGAAATGTTATGCCTGATTCAATCTTCTAACCAAGCCACTAAAACTCTCCCCGTATCAGCAATAAGGCTGTTTCACATTCTTATCATTCATCTGTTTTCATTCTTACCATTCATTTAATTTCCTTCGAGAGCTTTTTCTTTGCATTCACAACTTAGCTAACTGTTTGGCATAAGGGGTCTACCATTTGGCCTATCTCACATTTTAACATGCCTTCCTCACTAAGCTTAATCATTTCTAGCTTCTGATTTAAAGTGAGAGATGTGTTACTCTTTCTTTTGCTTGAACACTTAAAGGATATTGTAGGGTTATTAGCTAACCTAACTTCAATATAGTTGTGTCTCAGGGTATAAGAAGGCCTGAGGAATCTGAGAGAGATGGAGGAAGAGCAGGTGGGTGGAACAGTCAGAACACACACACATTCATCCATTAAGTTCACCATCTTCCATGGGCATGGTTCATTGTACCCCAAAACAACTACAATAGGAACATCAAAGATCACTGATCACAGATAAATATGCTTTGGGTATCCCCACCCAAATATCGTCTTGAATTGTAGTTTCCATAATTCCCAAGTGTTGTGGGAAGGACCTGGTGGTATATAATTGAATCATGGGGGTCGTTTCCCCCATACCATTCTCATAGTGAGTAAGTCTCATGAGATCTGATGGCTTTATAAGGGGTTTCCCCTTTCACTTGGCTTGCATTCTCTCGTCTGCCACCATGTAAGAAGTGATTTTTGCCTTCCACCACGATTCTGAGGCCTCCTCAGCCACGTGGAACTGAGAGTCCATTAAACCTCTTTCTCTTTATAAATTATCCAGTTTTGAGTATGTCTTTATCAGCAATGTGAAAACAGACTAATACATAGACCAGTATAACAAATATAACAATAATGAAAAAGTATAAAATATTATGAGAATTACCAAAATGTGAGACAGAGACACAAAGTGAGCACTGGCTGTTACAAAATGGCACTGATAGTCTTTCTCAAGAAATTGCCAGACTTGCAATTTCAATGTCTAAGAAAGACGATAAAGTGAAATACAGTGAAACTAGGTATGCCTATAGATGGTGGGCATACATTGAGCAAAGAGGACATTTAAAGAGATAGGCCCCAAGTGATTTTGATTACCATGAACCTTAGCCATGTAAGGTAATATGAAGCTAAATGACCTTGAACAGTTTTCTTCACTCTCTGCCTCAGTTTCCTGGCATGTAAAGTCATAGTGATAATATTCTCCTTGCCAGGCTGGCTGCAAGGATCAAGAGAAGAAATGTATGTAACATCCCTCACACGCTGCCAACTTATAGTAGGAAATCAGTAAGTGGTTATAATTATTGTTATTATTACTACAATCCAGGGCTCCAAGTGAATACAAAGAGATGATTATCAAAAGCAAAAAGAAATCCAGGGTCACTGACTGTGATAAATTGCTGTGATTGCAAAATGAAAACACCTTGCTTTACTATTTCTTAAAAGGAAAGATCCAAAAGATACAAAGGTGTTTGTTATTTCCAGTACCAATTGAATACACGTTCTCTCCAATCCAGAAATTCACTAAGAGCTAAACTGAGGAGGGTAATGAGGTTACTAAAAAGAGAAAAATTGAAAAGCACAAAAAACCCACTGCCCTGGGAGGTGAAATGTTTGAGTGGTTTTGTCAAATTAGGATAGATAACATTCCCATTTCTGGTTCTTGTTCGAAAGAGAAGCCAATACAATTGTAAAGAGGAAAATTGTCCCAGTGAATGGCTTCAGCCTTCTAAATCTAACATCTAACAATGTGACAGTATAGTGTCTCTGTTTGCTGAAGCCTAGGCAAATGCTACTGCTGCTATACCCGGAAAAGATTGGCAGTGAAAAGAGGATGACAATTCTGGATAAATACTACTGAGAATTTGTCTGAGAATACATTCAGTACTTTAGATAAAATTGTTTCTGCCTCAACTTGCAGCTTGTCAGGCATGCTTTTTTTTTGTTATGAAAGATATAACTCACTCTAGAAAGGGTGGTATAAGAATGGCTCAGAGACATGTTAGCCAATAAAATGCAGAAATTTCATTTAGCCACATTGTGAGGGTTCTGGAACCAGAAAACATCTAGTTACAGGAAGATCCAGATGATCTAGAGAGGTCTGTGCTGTATTTCTCTCTTTCCTTGCTGCAAATCATTGTGCTATCCCATGCAGATGAGTTTGTATTATCTCTACTCTCAGCTGGATTAAGTTTTTAAAATTTACTCAGTAACCTGAGCCACACACACACACACACACACACACACACACACACAGACACACACAAATAGAAAATTGATAGGGGTAGTCAGGTAAAGCATAATATTCTGCATTTTTGTGTGTTTCTGACTACCTGCTCTTGTGTTGTTACCTTTTGAAGGTAATGAAAAAAGCAAAGGATGGGCAATGAGGAGCCCTGCCATGTGTACCATAGGGGCACTCTTTTAGCAAAGAAGTATCCACTGTTTTCATCATGATGAAACTTCCCCCAAACATCATTAGAACAAATCTCTAAGCACTTGGAGGCAATAATTATATTTTATTTAGAATTTGGTTCCTAGGGTCTATTACTCTGTATAGGCCCAAGAAACACTCAGTGAATGTAGACAAATGGACACATTAATGAGAGACATACATGTAATAAAATGGTCAAATTCTAAATAGCCTCCAGCACTGTTCAGGAGCAGGCATTTTTAGCACTTGACAAAATCTGGAATAAACCTTTCTTTCTTACACCATAGAGGCTAACATTACAACTGAAGGGAGACTGATAAGAAAAGGTGGAAACTCTTCCTCTTAGCTAGCATCTTGAATTCACGGTGAGCCTTGAGAATAACTAGAATTCATTCAAAACAATGTACTTTGCCCTTACTCCATCATCTCTTTGAAATCTCTAGTGATGTTCCAAATGGGGGAATTTGAGAGAGTTAAAGTCTATGCCAAATACGTGATTCAAAAGGAAGGGAAAGAAGTCTCTTTTAGACTTGGTGTGGTTGGGCAGGTAGCTCTTGATTCCATGCTGGCTTTTAGTGCTTCTCGTACGATGAGGAAATTCCATGTCCGTCTACTTGTGCATTGCTACAAAGGAGTACCTGTGGCTGGGTAATTGATAAAAGAAAGAGGTTACTTTAGCTCATGGTTCTGCAGGCTCTACAAGAAGCATAGTGCCTGTATCTGCTTCTGGTGAGCCCTCAGGAAGCTTCCAATCATAGTGGAAATTGAAGGGAAAGCAAATGTATCACATCGCAAGAGAGGGAGCAGGAGAGAGAAGGAGAAGACCCAGACTCTCTTAAACAAGCTTTTTCAACACTAACTGAGCCAGAACTCACTTATTACCGAAGAGATGGTGTTCAATCATTCATGAGGGACCTGCCTCTTGATCCAATCACCTCCCACCAGGCCCCGCCTCCAACATTGGGAATCACATTTCAGCATGAGATTTGAAGCAACACACATCCAAACCATAGCACTTCAATACAAGGTACCAGCTCCAGCATGGAAGAAAGAACCTGGTGATTGGCCTCGTAACCTCCACATATTTTGATCTAATCCCTTCCCTCTCTTGTTACTCTTAGTCTATTCTCTCTTGTTTTTCCTTTGATATCAACCAGGCTCACAATTTCCAACCTGAGTCCTACCAGGGACTTGGCTGTGCCCACCCTAGGTGGCCAGAAGACTTCTATTGCCTCTCAACTTTTCCTTATTCTTGGCAGTAACCCATTCTGGGCAGCCTGGGCAAACTGCTCTATGCCAATCCTGCTTGGCCTACCCATAATAGCCCTGGAAACTGTGATGCCAACTTTTCAAATTTATGTTGACTCTTGGCCCATTAACTGGCCAAGCACTAAATATGAGTAAATGATAACAGGTCCACTATTTGGTATGGCCAACACACACTTTTTATAGTTCCTCTTATTCCATAATGGCATTAGTAACACTCACCTTAACATTTTTATTATGGAAAATGTCAAATGTATATAAAAGTAGAATGGAAGAATGAACTAGCATCCACTCATCAGACAACCTCACAATTACTTTTTAGGTTTGTGACTATAAACATAGTTACATACCTGACAAATCTCTTCAATATTGCACAATTACATTTTTTACTAATGCCGTATTCATGATTTGCAGTTCTTGTAGCCCTGCCATTTAAGACCTTATCTTTCCTGGCTCAGTAATGATGGACCATCCCTTCTATCTGACTTAATTTAAACTGCTTAAGCAAATCTCCTCAAGATATTATGGGTTTGCTCCCTTTCTTAAAAATAGAAGGTGATTTGAAAGGTCATAAAAAATGTTCATTCATCAGGTCAGACTGCATCAGGTCCATGCAGTCTCCCTTTTTGTCTGTGATAGCAATTTGGCAGCAGAACCTATTTATTGCCTCTGATCTCAACCACAAAAAGACAGGCAAGGTGACACAAACCATGCCAGCCTCCCTTCATAATTAATGACATGGCCCATCCATGAGTTTATCTAAACATTTTTGAAGCCATTTCTATTTCTAGTTTGTACAAGTTCTGAACAAGCCTCATTGACACTACGGAGATAAGAGAGTATCCTCTCGAGGTGACGGGGCAGATGATGAAACACATATAGGCATTTCACTCCTCCAGACACAACTTGGGTTAAATGGACCCCAAAGCCAACAGTAGAGTTAGCAGTTAAACCAATGAAGCTTTTTCTTTATTATGAAAGAGCTTATCACCTAAGCCAATAAATCCTCACGCAGTCAAAGGCGAGTGCCTTTCTAAAAAACTAAAGTTACCGTAAGGTATGCCGTAAGCCACAGTGCAATCTAGACTTGACTTGTGGAGATAAGGTGCATGTATGTAAGAGCTCTTCCTAACCTTATCTCCAATAACCTTAGCCTGGATATCTATCTTCATTAAGGTGGAGATGAATATTATGTGTGTGTAGGTATATATATAACACATATATTTTTTGGCTTTTGCATTTTGAGGTTAAATATCATAATGAAGGTGATGCACTTGCATCCTTAAACAGGCTCGTTAGTTTTACAAACTAAACCTTTAACGCTACCGCAGAAGCTGATCTATATCCGTTTGCCTGCCCCTCCTTTTCCTAATGTGTCAAGCACTCATCTTTAACAGGATGACATGGGAAGGGGGGACTGTTAGGAGATAAAACCGGTCAACTATGGGCATAGTTCAGCAAACTATGCACCCAAGAAAAAAAAATTCAAAGAGCGTACCATATTGACAATGAGTTGTAAGAAACATCATACATAAAGAACAAACATTTGTACATTATGTATGATCACATTTTGAACTAACTTGAGTTAAATTAGAAAAAGTATGATATAAACATACTGATAGTATCTCACTTTAGGGACAAATTTGACATACTATTAATTCCTCCAAATTAAAAAAATTCATGCATTTGAAACTGCGTTCATAGTGTTGTCACTTAACAGTACTGTTTTTACGGATACACCAAAATAACTGTCATCCATCAACAGGTTTAGTCTTGAATCATGTGAATTTAAATGAGCTACAAAAGAATCTCTTGAACCAAATGCTAAGTTTTGTATTGCTAACAGAGGACACTCTTAGCTGACTCAATGAATTTCTCTCCCAGAAGCGGTAGGCAATTTGTTAATGGCCACATGGATAATGACTGTCTGTCTGTCCAGGTGTGAACTGGGGCACCATCAGTTAGGCAGAAGACAAAACTAAATGATTAGGAAGGTCAGTTTTGCAGCTTAATTACAGAGGGAACTGTGATTCCACAACTGCCAAGCCTATTCTAGGACTGAGACTCTATGCCCCAAGGGAAAGAAGAACGGAGGGCTGTGTATTTTGTCTGCCATGGGATACCTGCTGTGACCTACATAATTATGTGATGGTGGTATGCTTTGAGGCAGTGGCTCTGCCACTATGGGAGCACCTGCTTTGCATGTGCTGTTCCGTTTCACTGGAATGCTCTCACCTCCAAGGCACAATCCTCATCCTGCAGATTTCAGCTCTTCCCCAGGGAAGCGACTCCCAGTCTGGGCCATGATTCTTTAATATAGGCATACTCAGAACCCAGGTTTTAGACAATTTATGTTGCCTATAAATTACTTGTAAATACTTCAACATACATAGTGTGTGTGTTTGTCTTGATCTCCACCTTGGAGATGTTTAATTTATAGTAGAAGGACCTTCATCTAAAATACACATTCAGGATATGATTAGTTAGCATTTAAAAACTAATAGAAAATCTACACTCAAGGCAGCTACACAAAGGCTTCAGTGATCTCTATCTCTATTCCACCAGATGGCTTGATAAGCAGCATTTGAAAAATATTGTTGAAATATTAATCATATTTTATATAGCTTTAAAATAATGTTTCATTAGCTTAATGAGTGACATTCTTAGAGTGGACTGGCGAGAAATCTTGTATACGTTCTCTTTTCTTTTAACTGATTAATTAATTTATTTTTATTGCGTTTTAGGTTTTGGGGTACATGTGAAGAAGATGGAAGATTGTTGCATAGGTACAGATGTGGCAGTGTGATTTGCTGCCTTCCTCCCCTTCACCTATATCTGGCATTTCTCCCCATGCTATCTCTCCCCAACTCCCCACCCTCCACTGTTCCTCCCCCATTTCCCCCCAACAGACCCCAGTGTGTAGTGCTCCCCTCCCTGTGTCTATGTGTTCTACGTTCTCTTTTCTTCACAGAAGCCACGTAAAGAATTAAGCAAGGTCAGCAGCATAAGCTCTTCAGAAGGCTGCCTTAGGTTTAGGAGTCCATCTGGTTCTGACAGCAGAAGTTTACAGAGGATGCCGATACCTGAATCCTGATGTCAGAATATTGTCACATGAATTTCAAGTGAATCTTTTGTGTCATGTGTTTGTTGGAGCATTTAAAAGACTTGCTGCCAGGCACAGTGGCTCATGCCTGTAATCCCAGCACTTTGAGAGGCCAAGGTGGGTGGATCGCCTGAGGTCAGGAGTTCAAGACCAGCCTGGCCAGCATGGTGAAACTCCATTTCTACTAAAAATACAAACTTTAGCTGGGCATGGTGGCACACCCCTGTCATCCCAGCTGCTCGGGAGGCTGAGGCAGGAGAATCACTTGAACCTGGGAGGCGGAGGTTGCAGTGAGCAGAGATCTTGCCCTTGCACTCTAGCCTGGGAATAGAGAAAGACTCTGTCTCAAATTTAAAAATAAAATAAAATAAATAAATAAAAATTGAAAAGCCTTGCTTCTCAAAATGCGATGTGGAGACGGTAGCATCAGCAATACCTGGGAGGTGGCCAGAAATGTCAACTCTCAGGCCCCATCCCAGACAGACCGCATTTTGACAAGATCCCCAGTGATTCCTATGGCATTTGAGGAGCATTGCCTACATTTAAGAGCTGACATCTGGGGCTTCACCAAGTTTACAGACCAGGTTATATGGATGCTCTTTTCTTTTTGAATGCCAGTCTGCTGATAACCATTTGTGTGACAGAATTCCATCTGAGACTTAATGTCACTGTAACTGACATCTGGTGGTAAGAAGCGAAGTGCAGGAAACTGCAAACCTCTCCAGCCTTAATTATTGGAGCCCACTTTTGTCTACCGTAAATCACCTTATCATTGTGAACTACCAAATTGTCTTAGGTGAGTGTGCAACTTTTTTTTTTTTTTACATTGTGTCTCAATTTGTAATTTTACGTTGACCTTCTGATTACATGGTTAATGTGTGTCTCCCTTGGTATACAACAGGTTCTCAGCAGAAACAGGTTTTATTTTGTTTCTCTTCTGCCTCTCTGGTCATGCATCTAGTTCTGTTATTAGTAGACACAGAATAAATATTTAAATATTATTGAGGGAAAGGAATGTGTGTGATTTTCTGAGCAGACAGAGGAAATACATTTATTTAACCTTTTGTAAACTTTAGAACTTGGAACTGACCGTTGGTTGCCGAATAAATAACTTCCATTGTAATTTACCCCCAAACAGCCAAACTAACATTTCTCAAGATCATATCCTGTACACCTCTAGTGTCAGTACTGTGAAGCCTAGGATTTGGAGAATTAATTATAAAAGTCTTTTCTCTTCATTTGTTTTTCTTTCTTTTTTCTATTTGTTTTGTTTGCTTATCTTTTTTTGGCTGGGGTTTGCTAATCAGGTATGTACAAGTTTAATAATCGTGGAATGCATAACTACAGTGTTAAAAGGAACATTGACAAATTATTTCATGACTTCAATACATTATTCTGGGCTCAAGGTGGCAGACAGCCATTTTACCAGAGGGAGAAACACCAGCCAGTGGTGACACTCAGGCGCCTTCTCCCAAACCCAGTCTTGTGAAATAGAAAGTCTTATCAGAAATACGTAATCAATTTAAGCCTGTTTTATGCAAATTACACCTTGTTAAGAAAGTCTGTGAACAAAGTCTCTGAAAACAAGATTCTGGAGGGTTTTTTGGCACTGCTGTGATAGACAGTATTAAATGCCGGCAGACTTGCATATTTAAAATATTTAATGATGGGGAAAAATATAAAATTAATTATCTTGGCGAGAAAAACCTGACAGACAGGTAATTTATTAAAAACTATTTTGGAAAATTGTTACATAAAACATTTCTAAATAAGAGAAAATGATCTAATAGGTATCGAAACTATACCAGAGTGTGGCCAAATTAAAATTTATATTGAGCTACAATCCAAACAATAGATGAAATTAATTGTACCTATAATACACAATTGATTGCTTACGGCAATCTCAGGCCATAAGAACGGCTTGCCAGCCCTTATTTGCAAGCCCTAATATCTTATATGAACTTTATTTAAGGGAAGAGAAGTAACTTAAATCCTCCAACCATGCCTGTAAAATATATTTTTCAAAAAAAAATGCACTCTTGTTCATATGGTTTATTTCAAGATAGCTCCTATATAGGACTACCTTCATTAGTATTCTATTTTTAGGATTGAAGATTTCTTCCTGTTTTCAAAGCTATATGCATAAGAAAAGAAATACCCAGGAAGGAAACTCATACATTGTAATAATATGTGGTTGAAGTGATTGAAATGGTTAAGTAATACTGTATTATTAAAACATAACATTTTTCTTAGACTTTCAAACTCACATAGGGAACTTACCAGTTAAAAAGGATGAAATTCAAGGATTTTATTGCTTAGAGATATTTATGCACCTAGATGCCTGAAATGGAAAGGCACACACTTTATTGCTCTGTTCCTATAACTCAAACTGTTGAATAGATTTACTATTTTTTAAATGAATTAAAACCAGACATAAGCAATTTAAGCCCCAAACCTGGTGGCTTCAATAAGGAATGAGGAGAATAAAATAGTGATGACGGAAAAGCTTTAATCTGGTGTTAGGTATGTGCTTTTACTTGGAGGGAGAGACGATGTATAACATTGATGTGTGATTTAGACTAAGGATGAAAAAAACAAAGTCAAAAAGTGGAGAGTAGAAAAGAGAGGTTTCAGCTTCCTAGAGCCCAGGTTTTTGTTTTCTTCATGTAGAGGTGGTCTACAGCACAGATCTTTTCTTTTTTTGGGACTCTGGGGTGAAAGAAACTGCCTTTGTCCCAATTTCTTAAACTTGCAGTTTCCAAGCTTATAAATACTGTAACCAAAGAGAATACGTTGTAGCTCCTTCTTCCAATCATAGCTGCCCAGGTAGGAGAATGGACAGTTTAGTTATGCTAATACTATGTCAATTTACATAGAGCTTCACAGCTAATCAGACTCAAAAACTGGAAAGAAAAGCTGATCTCATTCTATTTGCCCCTCGCCTGTCTCCCAATCTGCTTCCATAATTTCATTATTTACTTCCCAGGAGAGTACCTCTGCTCTTTTGGGATATAGCAAATAAGTGTTTCAGAACCCTTAAATATAATCTACACTCTTTAACTTGTAAATTCCCTTGATGGCAGCAGAGTGGCCCTAAATAAGAAGACTTACGTTCTAGCCTTATCAATTCATTTGATAAATATTATATAGTGACTTCTATATGCATACACTGAGATAAATGCAGAGCTTACCAAATCATAATAACAAAGATGACAAGGAGCTCAAAGAAGAGAAAACACACATAAATTATTATAGCACAATGGGATGTTTGCAAGTACACAGTAGATCAAAGGTGATGTTAAGAAGAAAGAGATTATTTTTGCTTGGGTCAAAAGGAAAGGCTTCAGTGAGGAAGCCACGGGTGAGAGAGGATGTTCACAAGTCTCTGGGCCACACACTGTGACATGAAGCTTATATTTTTCCTGTGGAGCACTGATAGTTCAAGCCTCTTACATTCACACTCCCAGATTTTCTTTTTCCGTCTTCCTCCAATCTTCCAGTCCTGATCCTTTCTCCTTTCCTCATACTCCTTTCTCTAAACATTTCTGAGCCAATGTTAATTACTCATACCATATTTAAGATTATAACTGTATGTTTTCCTTTTCTTACCTGTTAACCTATTTTGTTTTACAGCTTATATATACACATATATATAATTACACAGAGAAGAGAATTACAATCAGACTCTGTGTGTGTGGGGGGGGGTTTCATTTTTTTTAAGGCAGTTTTGTTCCTCCCATTTTTTGCTTGGGCTCCCCATGGCTTCATATTTGTCTCAACTCCATAGTTAATTTCTATTGACAGCTTTCAATGCTGTCCCCCGTATTTTTTTCATGATTACATAACAACACATACACACACAAGTATGTATAGATACATATACATAGCTGTATTTTTTCTCATTGCTTGTTTTGCAAACGTAAGATTTATCCTATGTCTACTTTTTTGTATCTTGTCTTTCTTATTTGAAAGTATTTATAGAAATTTCTGTAAGTCTACCGGTAGAGCTCCAACTCACTCTTTTCATGGCTGTGTAGTTCTTCATAGTGTGGACACCCCGTGAATTTGTCAATCATTGCCACAAAATCCTAGAACTTCACCTCCAGGCTTTTGCTGCAATCAATGCTGATGTTCACATATCCTTAGATGTTTTTGTTTCTCTGTTATAGATCCAGGAATGGGATTGTTCAACGCACATACACACATACAGGCGTACACACACATACAGGCACACACACACACATATACAGGTGCACACACACACACATACAGGCACACACACACACTCACTACATTCCATTTTAATAGATATTGCCAGGCAGGTTGTTTTAAAAAAATGTTTTAATTCACACCACTAATGTGTAAGAAAATATTCTTTCTGTATCTCTGTCAGTAACAGATGTTTGTACTTTTTAAACAATCTTTAAGAATTGCTTTCTTTTTTTGAATCCATTTAAATGTTTAAATATGTGAAACATTTACATGATTCCAAAGTCAAAGCTATGTAGCCAACCAATATTCAAAGAAGCCACATTTCTGTCACTGTCCTCTCCATCCTCCTGCTTAGGTAACAATTTTATTCATTTTTAGTTTGTTCTTTAATGTTTATTTTTTCAAATATACTAATTACATTTACATTTATATATTTAACCCCTCTCCTTACACAAAAGGTATGAGGTCATACATATTTTTCTATACTTAGTTCCTGTCACTTAGAAATATTTCCCGGTTCTCCACATGAGTGTATAAAAACCTTCCTCATTCTTTTTTTATAGCTGCACAATATTATATTATATGAATGTACCATATGTTATTCAACCAGTCTCAAGTTGATGGACATTGGAGTTGATTTCAAATTTTTACTATTCTAAAAAATGTCACAGTGAATAATCTAGAGCATAAGTTATTTCATATTTTCCAGTGTATTTTTAGGCTAGAGTCTTAGAAGTGAGATTGCTATAAAAAGGATAAATGCATATATAATTTTTAAATATATTACCAAATGCCCTTCAACTGGGTTTGTACAACACAACATTTCTACCAAAAATATGAATCTGTTTTCCTACAGACCTGCCAAAATTCTCTACTTCCAAATTTTCATCAAACTAACACATGAGAAATGATAATTTCATTTGATTTTTATCTTATGACTAAGATTGAGGATCTTCTTATGTTTAAATACCATTTTTTGTCTGTGAGTTACTTTTTTATATGGTTTGTTTATTTTTCTGTTGAGTTATTGGTCATTTTTCCTCCATTTTTGTAGCTGCTTGCATTTTAGTGGTAACAATCTTTACTAATCTAAATTTCTAACATTTTAAATATATATTTTGATTTTGTATATGGTGATTTTTTTGTCAGCAAATAATTTTTTGTATGATGGAACCTAATTATTTTAAAATTCTTACGAATTTTGAGTCATAGTTAGTGAGGTCTTATTTCTAATGTATAAAGGATCTCTCCATGTCTACTCTGAGGATTGAATGCTTCCAGTTTTTACATACAGGTCTTCAATAATTTAGAGTTTATCCTGGTATATAAAGTGAAGTATAGGTTTAATTGTATCTTTCTTCAAATGTCTCAACAGCACTAAGAAGCCCACGTGATGGCTCACATCTGTAATCTCAGCACTTTGGGAGGCCAAGGCAGGCAAATCACGAGGTCAGGAGTTCCAGATCAGCCTGACCAATATGGTGAGATCCTGTCTCTACTAAAAATACAAAAAGTTGCTGGGCCTGGTGGTGTGTGCCTGTAATCCCAGCTACTCAGAAAGCTAAGGCAGGAGAATCACTTGAACCTGGGAAGCAGATGTTGCAGTGAGCCAAGATTGCACAACTGCACTCTAGCCTGGGCGACAGAAAAAAAAGAAGAAATCCAACTTTTTCTACAGACGTGAGTTACCATTTTTATCATATACCAATTGTCGAAGTGCATTGGAATCAATTCTGTGCTATATTTCACTTGCCTATTCATGACTAATGGCATACTCACATAAATGTTTTGTAGCATCTGTCTATCTGACTGTCAGACAGGATTGGTCATCATCCCCACCACCAATCCTCTTCTTTTTCAGAATTATCTGCCTAATTTTGCTTGTTTATTTTTTTATGTAAAAGTTAAAATCAACTTGGGGAGCACCGATTAAAAAATGTTCTTAGTATTTTTATTGGAATTGTGTTAAATTTAT
The DNA here is from genome assembly GCF_001604975.1 of Cebus imitator. NCBI lineage: Eukaryota > Metazoa > Chordata > Mammalia > Primates > Cebidae > Cebus > Cebus imitator. The sequence goes on from NW_016107406.1 coordinate 6,019,636, forward strand.
AAAATATCTAGGAATAATTATCTTCATAACATTGAATCATCTTATCTATGAACATTATAGATTTTTCCACTTGTTTAATCTAACTTGAAGCCTTGCAGGGATATTTTAGGTTTTCTTATTATTTAGCTTTTTCACGTTTCTTGTTAAATCCATGAATAGGTATTTCATTTTATCTGTTGCAATTTTAATTCAGTCTTTTCTTTCATTGCATCATTTAACTTTTAGATATGCAAGGCTGTACGGTATTGATTTCTGTGTATTAATTTTATACCTTGATTTTTTTACTGCATTCTTTTGTTTGTAATAGTTTTCCCAGTATTCTCTTGAGTTTTTCAGATATAAAATTTTGTTTTATTTTTAAATTGTTATTATTATTTTGAGACAGAGTCTCACTCTGCTGCCCAGGCTGGAGTGCAGTGGCTCAATCTTGTCTCATTGCAACCTCTGCCTCACAGACTCAAGTGATCCTCCCACCTCAGCCTCCCGAGTAGCTGGGATTACAGGCTATTTTGTGTATATTTAGCAGCAATGGAGTTTCACTATGTTGCCCAGGCTTCTCTCAAACTCCTAGCTTCAGGTAATCTGCTGACCTCTGCCTCCCAAAGTTCTGGGATTAGAGGTCTGAGCCACTGCATCCAGCCCAGATATAAAATTGTAGAACTCTTTCTAATTCTTGTGCAACTAATTTCCTTCTCATATAATTTCATTGGCGCATACTTCTGAAGCTATGTTAAATAGCATTTGCTATATTAGGCATTCTTATCTTCTTTCATGCTTTGGCAAGAATGCTGCTAATATTTCCCCATTAATATTACAGTCAGATTTGGAGGTTATGCATATGTACATGTATTATACTCTAAAAGTATCTATGATTCCTGTTCTATTATTGACTTTATTGGGAATGAGTGTTGAATTTTTTGAAATGTCTTTTAGGCACCTCTGGAAATCATTCTTACTTTCTTTACCAGGATATGTTAATATGAATTAGTTACGTTTTTAACATTTTGTTTATAGATTGTTTATTGGTTTGCTGATATGGAAACATTCTCACATTCTTGAAATAAACCTCACTGACACTGATGTATGCATTTTTAATGTATTATTGTAATGTATTAGTTTATCCTTTAAAAGATTTTTGCATTAATGCTCATATACGAGGTTGGTTTACGGTTTTCATTTTTGTTCATTGCTTATAAAGTGTTAACATATAGGTACATGTCTCTTAAAAAGAGTTTGGAAGATTTTCTGTTTTCTGTATATTCAACAGAATGTTTTCTATGAAATACCTTGGCCTGGTGCTTTTTTTAAAAAAATGGTGTAGCTCTTTTACAATTTTGCTTATTTTTTCTCTAAGAAAACTATTTTTTTAGACATTTTGTCTTCACCAGAGTTGAGGTAGATTGTATTTTACTACTAAATTATTTGATTCATCTAGATTTTAAAATGAATTCATATAGAATTATACACACAATTTCTCATGATTTTCTATCTCTTCCCTCTTTCTTTCTACTTGTGATTTCATAGCTTTCTTTCCCTTATCTTTTTTTAGTTTTCACTTTCTCAACTTTCCTTTGTTGTTTTTTTCTTTTTCATTTATTTTAGTATGTCTAATAGTTTATAACTTTTCAAAATTTTTAAATGAACCAGGTGATTTATTGCTTTTTACTAATTTTCTCTTTTCCAACTCATTAACATCTACCATTATATTTACTATTAAAACTACTTCCTTCTGCTGTCTTTCACTCTCCTTTGTTGTTCTTTGCTAGTTCATCAAAGTGGACATTACATTCACTTAATTTTCTTTTCCTTTTTTGATATAATTATTTAATATTATGAACTTGCCTCTGTTTAACTGTACTCAGAAATTCTTATCTTTTCATTAATACTATTTTCTAGAAATTCGGTAATTTAATTTTGTTTTACTCTTTGATGCAAGGGTTACTTAATAGAGGTTTTAACGTTTCAAGCGAGGAGGTTGATTTTATTATGTTATTTACTTTTATTGAATGGTGATCAGACAATTATGTTTGTATTGTTTCAGTTTTTGAAATTTTTGTTTTTCTTTGTAGCTTGATTATGTAGGTTTTTCTTTTCTTTTTAACATCCAGAATATATACCGCATGATTATGTAGTTTTTTTTTTTNTTTTTTTTTTTTTTTGATCCTTACTAATTTTTGACCACTTGATCTATCAAGGACTGAGAGACACATTTTCAAGACTCCAGTTTTTGGCGCATGTCTCATTTCTCTTTTCATCTCCTATAGTCTCTGCTTTGTAAAGGTTGCTGCTGTGTTTCGTGTATGGATATTAGTAATTGCTTTGCTGTCCTGGACATTATTGACTTTAGCATTATAAATGTCCTTTGTGTCTCAGTTAGTACTTTTGCCCTCATTCTGTTTAGTTTTACATGTAGATTGCAAACTCTTGCTCTTTTTCTGTGGCTTTCTTTCACTATTTCCATTCATTTATCTTTACTTGAAGATATTTATAGCTTTCGATAATATAGGCCACAATTTTATATTTTATCGTGGCCTGTTTCAATTTTTCTCTAAATTGTCTATTTGAAAATTCATGTTTTTAAGCTCCAAGAAATCATTTATTTTGTTCTTCATTGCCATCTCCTAATATGGTATTATCATTATTTTCATTAAATGATATTCTTCAGCAGCTCCTTTACATTTACCATATATGTTCATTGTCTATTGTTGCACAGCAAATTACCACAAACTTATTGTAAAAGAACACACACATATTAGCTCACAGTTCTGTAAGTCAGAAGTCCAGAAGATCTCTACAAGACTGAAATCAATGTGTCAGACAGGCTGAGCTCTCATATGGAGGCTCTGGGAAGAAATCCACTTCCAAGCTCACTCAAGCTGACAGGATCCAGCTCCTTCATGAGTTGTAAAGCTGAGTTCCTCATTTCTCTGCTGACTGGAGCCTCTCACAGCTCCTACACATCCTTTCTCAGGTGGCTCCCTCCACCTTCAAACAAGCAATGACACATGGAATCTTCCTCATGCATTGAGTATTCTGCCTTTTATGTTTTATTTTAAGGGCTTGTGTGATAAAATCAGGCCCACTTGGATAATCCCCTATCCTGAAGTTAACTGTGCTGTAATATAGATCACAACATAGTCATGAGAGTAATGTCTCATCATAATCACAGCTTCCAGGGATTGGGATGGAACACACTGGCATTGTGAGGGGGATTCAGGAAATTCTGTCTATCACAGTCCACCCTTTGGCACCCAAAGATTCCCATCACTCTCAAATGCAAAATACGTTCACACAGTCTCAAGGTTTCAAGGTCTCATCCCATTGTGATGTTAATTCAAAGTCTCGAATCTCATCTAAATCTCGGCAGCTCAAAAGTCCGGAAGTCTCCTTGTCTCAGTCACCTAAATTAAGCGCAGTGGAGCCCCCTGACCACGATTTCTCGCCATCAGTGATGCAAGGGAAATAAGAAATAGGTTATCTCCTACCAACATTCAATCGTATGATAGACATAAGATAACTTTACACATTGAGATTCAGAAATCAGTAAAAGTGAAAGTAAAAAGTAGTCACCCATGCAAAGTAGTTTTGAAGTGCAACTGCACACACTTCTTTTGGTGTTTCGTGGTGCTCAGCTCTAACCTCTGTGCTCCAGGCTGCATCCTCTGTGTTCTTGGTTCTGTCCTCGGATTCATTCTTCCTTTTTCCTCAATATGGTAGCATGCAATTTCAGCTAAGTAGTTTTAATCAGCCCGTTTCCTGTTCGGAGAACGTTGGATCTGAGAGCCTTTGTAATCTTTGTGCCTTTCAGTACAACCTGGCAGTGTTCTGCTGCCGTAAAATTCTCAAGAACCTTATAGGCATGAGACTTTTAGACAAAGGTTCATCCACAGATTTTCCTGGATAATCTTTTTTCTATTTTTGGCTTCTGCTGAGACAGCTGAGACACTGCCCTTATGGTTCTTAGGACCCTCTGGTTTGATTGAGACCATCTATGACCCTTAACTTCCTGTAACTGAGTACTCTGACATTTGATCTTTCAAAGTTTCAGTAAAAAGTTTCAGTAAAATGTTTTGCAGTCACATCCTTGGCCTTTTTTTTTTTTTCCATGCTATGCTTTCAGAAGCAATTTCTTCATTTTAGCATCACCTGCCATCTGGAAAGACTGAGAATTTCCCAAATCATCAAGTCCTGGCTTCCTAAAGTCGCAAACCATTCTTGTCAAGAAGAGTTCATAAAATTCATAGACATTTAAAGCTGATTTCATCTTGGAAATATCTAAACCAGTGATTCTCAATTTGGGGTAACTTTGCCCCCTGGGGAATATTTGGCAATGCCTAAATATACTTTTGGTCTTCATGATTAGAGAGAGGGAAGAATGGTTGTGACTGGCTAGTGGGTAGAGGCCAGGATGCAGGCAAGCATCCTTCAATGAGCAAGACAGCTTCCCCCCTACAAGAAAGAACTATCTGGCCCTAAATGCCAATATTGCTGAAGTTGAGAAACTCTGAAATAAACACACTCCTATATTTTAAAGATGCAATTACCAAGCTTCACAGAGATAAAGGATGAGGCCAAGTCACAGAGACCTACAGTAGAAGAATCAGAACTATAACTCAGCATCCAGTCTTCTTTCCATTACATCGAACTTCTCAGTGATTCTGTGTCTATGGTTCCCTCAACCAACATTGGACACGTTGTCAGACTATTCATTTTAATTACGTTTAAAAAATATTTTTTAAATTAGACATTTGACTAAAAATGCAATGTTTCAAAATTAAGAATAATGACGATGATCATTTCTCATCAGTGAATGGACACTCCTGCAATTCTTCTTCCAGTATTTGTGCCTTCAGTGTAGTGACAGAGCTGTTCAGCCATTGGACCACTTTTACATTCTCAGTAAGTTTCTTTCCTTATACTTCATTTTTATTAAGCTGGACAATCTTCATTCACAGTTATGTGCTGTTTAAACTGTCAGATAATTCCACAAATTCAGATAAAGCATGGATCCAGAAATTACAGCGTTATTTATTTATTTATTTGTTTTTGCCACAGACTGCTTTTTCCCAAAGCATACTACTTTTAAAAACTGAAGGTTGAATATTTCAACTTGGAAATAAAATCAAATGGATTTTAAATCCTGCCTTTGGTTACATATTTCATGTTCTGTTGTACTTTGTGGACACATGGTTCCTCCGCACCACAGAGTGTACCCAGTCACACTTCTTTGGGTGCTTTAGCACTAAATAAAAACCAAACATTTTTAATTAGGAAAGACACCAATTGTTAGTAATTATATCCTATTTCAGCTCTGGGTTTTGAAAAAAATCCTGATATTTATTATACAGCTAAAATAGACAGTATATCAGCCCTGAAGATTACACTATCCTACGTATTGAATGTAGCTGAGCTACACAATGTACATGACCCATGAAAACTAACTAACATTTTAACTGGCCCATTATCATTCTAAATTTTCTTAGAAGTTTATGCACTTTCTTCCCAACAGTGAGAACATTCCAGAGCAGAAGAGCAAACTCACCTCACCATCATTTTCTGCTCAGAGCACTGTGAATGATGGTCTAGGGAGATGCCCCTTTGGAGGGAATGATTTCTTCATCCACCTGCTGGGACTAAGATAGACAACCCTCAGCTGTCAGCTCTCTGCCTTGCTGAAGGTGACACCTGCTTCCAAGGGCACTCCACATCCAATGCATGATCTCACAGTGCTGTAAAGATGGAGCCCCTTTGCTCAAACTTAGGAAAATTTCATAAACCATTTGTACTCTAGGACTCTCCAAGAAGTCAGTGAGGCCTTCAATGGCACTGCCCAACTTCTCCCTCTGCCCATGCCACTTCCTTCCCTTCTATGTCATAGGTATCAGTCCCAAGAACATCACTGATAGCCTGAATGCTAATTTTCTTCTCAGAGCTTGCTTCCCAGGGAACCCAAGCTGGAAAAGCATACTTAGTAATTGAGGTGTGTTCTATAATTGTATTTTTCATCAGTACTGATCCCAACACACCTTTGCAAGTCATTCAGTTTAAATACTTTTGCCCTTTAGCACATTTTTTGGTGACAAATCAAACAAAAAGCCATTGAGTTTTCTCCCCATAAACAGTGGAATATGATTGCATAGGCTCTCGAGCTGGTTTCCTGATGGTCAAGCATTTCAGTTCTACTTCTAACTTTCTCCTCCAAGCTATTATTTTCTTAGCTGTCTAGACATAAGAGTAGTACCTACTTCATAGAATTTGGGGGCTGATTAAATGAGATAGAACACCTAAGATACAGAGTACAGTGGAAAGTTTCAGTAAATGTTTGCTCTACTGTCTTATCTTTTCTTATTAGACAAGAGTGGATTCATACATTCTGCACATCACCGGTGTCAAGTAACTATAAAGCAAAATACCTGCTACCATGCAGTTGACATCCAACAGTGTCTTTTCATAAAAGAATTTTTCTAGAAGCTCATATTACTTTCTCTCCAAGCATAATAGTGCCATTAAATTTTATATGCTTGTCAATATACTGTGACTGGAACAGGATTTTGTTTTTTCGTTTTGTTTTGCTTTTTTTTTTTCTATATGGAAACCAATTCTGGATGGCCTTTTCTCAGCCTTCGGAAAGCAAATGTATCCACTGAATGATGGAAAGCATCGTTTTATTGTTGTTCTGAAAAAAATATTGATGAACTTCCTAGTGTGGTGAGTATACTTTAAAATGATTTGAAAATTGGTGACTCCATGCTACTATCTGACAAAGTTTCACATCCAATATTCAAAAACTTTCTGAAATCTTAAGAAAAAGCTTGGTTCGACAAAATCAGGTTTTTAGACATCCATTGTTCTTATTTGCACCTTTCTTTTCCAGCTTGTGAAAATTCATCACATTTAGAAACTCAGTTATCTCAGCACATGCAGAATCATATTCCATATTCACATCCAAGCCCTGTTTATATTTATATTTCCAATGTAAATAGTAAACGTTTATATTTACCATTTATGTTTACAATATTGTTTGAAGTTGTGGTATTTGCTTTACTATTTTCATCACTGCATGCTTCAGTGACAACTTTCAAGCCACTTACTCATTTCTGTGAATCAAGACTATAACACCCTAGAAAAGTAACAATGAAATGTGAAAAGTGACAAATATAAATAACAATATACAAATGAGGCAATAATGAGTTAGTCAAGATAACTGTTCACTGAATGAACTGGCAGGAAGAGTCATGGCAGTCCTTGTAGAATAAGTAGATTCTCTCAGAATATAATCTTTAATCGTATCTTTCAAATTCAGCAATGTGTGTGAATAAATCGTTTCTTTGCATTTCCTCTGAAACCATCAAACTGCTTGCAGACCACGAAAAGTATTGCTAGACCCAAAGAGACCAACTAACCACACTCAGATACATTTGTTCTACTGACCGTTGCTTCTGTGTGGCTCTCCAGGCAAAGGCACAGGTGTCCATCTTGCCCAAAACCAGTTTTTCTAGCAGCAGATCCAACCTGTTCTTTTGAGCTGTAGTTAAGACTCAAAGTTCGGTTGAATTTGGTTACTCGCCTTAGAAATATTCAGTTCTGCACAAGACAGATTACAAGGCACCCACCAATATTTGCATCAGTTAGTTGGGCTTATTAAGTGGGTCAAGGACTTTTTCTTATATTCGTGGGCTGCTCACAAAATAGATGTCATGAGAATTAGCATAAAATTTAGCTAACCATGAAGGGAATTGTCTGAAATTAGGGTTGCCTGGGCTAATACCTCGTACACACCAGGGATTCTAAATTCTAACCCCAATTCTGCAAATCACTCATGGTAGGGATTTTAACTAATGATTTAGTATCTTGTAGCTCTGAGGCTTCTTTATGAGCAAAGAAATAGATGTAGCTTTCTGGTGAAAAGGCGGACGTCAAAAATGAAAATAGAGCAGACTCACAGAAAAGGCTTCCTATGAAGTAGGATCTCATGAATGCACAAATAGATTTATTATTACTCTTAATTTTAAAAGTAATAGCTCACATTCAGGGCTATTGGAATGAAAGTTAATGCCTTCAGTGATAGCATGGTTTCTGTCTTTCTCTTCCCCACTCAGTTACTTCTTACTCCCATGCCTGGAGGGAAGCGGAAGTTTTAGCATCCCTATTGTACGTCATGAGGAGATAGGGCTGGCAAGAGATGGTTTGCCATTGTTGTGGTTGCCAAGAGCCACTGATATTAGCCATCTTGCATTAAAATGGGGGTATACAGAAAAATGTCCTGTCTCTGGATTTAACCCTGTAGGATCTTGGAATGTTGGGTTAAGGGTACTTTTGGGTGTGACAGTAGGAGGTGAACGTAGAAGTGGGAGGGAGACCAAGGCAGAGAGGACTTCAAGGTTTCTTTGTATAAAGACCAACTCTGTTTGGAGTAAAGGGAGATCAAATTGGGATGGCGAGGGAACAATTTTGGATATCCCTTTGTATTCTGTGTTCACAATCAGACAATATTCTGTGTTCACTAAAAGACAATAGGGTGTTCTTTCTGCAAAGGACAGCATGCAGTACCCAGTGACTGAGGGGCAGGTTTCCACTGATTAAGATGCACTGTGTCTTTAAGAAAGCACCACTTGAGGAGAGCTCATCTCCTAGTTTCCTGACCCCACCTCAGTAGCACCTGCTGTGCTCCCTATGCAAGAGCAAAGGAAGCTTTGTCTGCCTAGGGACAGTTCTTTACTCTCAGGGTTCACAGTTCAGAGCCCCTGTTTCCAAAAAAATATTCACCTAGGCCTAATACAACTACACATTGTTTAAACATCTTTATTTTAGAGGCAGGAGAAAATATCATTATTTCTTTGGCACAAGCTTAAAAAGGAGAATTTTCTTCTCAGTTATATAAACTTATCCTTTGAGCCTCGATTTATAAATTTGGAATAGGAATAACTACCTCTCTGTCACAGAAACTAGAACATTTTTAAGGTGAGGAAAAGAAAAAATAAAAGAGAAAATGGCTTTTATCTCTATTTGTGTGGGTGTTTTAAAAAATCAGACAGTCATCCCTTCAGTGTGGAAGTGTCATTATATTTGTGCAGGATGACAAATTTCATTTTAGCTTTTTTACCTCTTCATATATTCACATGGTGTTAACAAGTCATTGCTACTCTGGCTTGATAAAGACAGCCATGAAAATTCAAAACAGTCATGAAAATCAAGAAACTTTTGTGTTGCAATATTTATATCCCTGACAGGTGCCCTGCTGCTCTGAGTGAGATCTCTTACTTTAGTTCTCTATGCCTCTGGCTGTACCTGATACAAATAGCGCACGTTCTCAGCTACCAGGTCATGCCTTCCAGGGCAGATGCAAATCATGCCAGATTGGTAGCAGTGGGACCCCTGCCTACCTCATCCACACATTCTTTTTGTTTCACTGTGCATGTAAGAAATTATCAAATGCTGAATAGTTTTAGAAATGCCAGGGCAGAACGAAGAGCAATGGGCCAGGAGATGAATGCTTCAACATGGGAATTCAAAAATATCAGGTGGAGGGCAGGGCATGCTCTGGGTGATGCTGACTGCTCTGTGTGTGTGCATGTGTATGCACGTGTGCGTGTGTGTGAAAGAAGAAAGAAAGGGTGTTGGTGGAAACTGACAAGCAACTGTCAGGAACAGAAATAAGATCTGATCTAATTTGAAAGGGTGCAAGAACAACCAGAAGGAATCTGTTAACTGGCCGCTAGACTCAGCAAGAATCAGGGAGAAAAGACTTAAATATAGGAAAATGTTCCAGGCTGACAGAAAATATCCAAAGACAGCAAGAAATTCAGAGAGATATTTACACGGAGACTGGGGTAGCGTGGTCAGTGGAAAGCCAGAATACTACTTAAAGGATAATACAGGCTGAACCAAGAGAAAATGCTAGAGAATTTGAAAAGAAAGGAATTTATTTTGTTTCTCACCAGAGAATGAAGTGCCCACCCAAGAGAGTTGGGAGAAAACAAAGACTCGAAGAAAGAGGTGAGGTTCTGGAAACATCTCTCTACCTGGACTGGGAGCACAGCTAGGAAAAAAGAAGGCAGGAAGTGAAACGTTGAAAATTGAGGCGACTTGAATGAATGAATGCCAGTCATGCTTAAATATATACATCAATATATGGGATCTCAAACACTATGTAGAAAATATGGGTTTCTTCCCCTCACTAAGCTCTCTTTAACTATGTGTTATTCTGAAAACTCACTAGGTGTAGGAAGCCAGATGAAAGTAAAAGAGAAGAGACAAAGTCAATTCTCATTCCAAATTTTTGTAATTCTGCAAAAATGTTTCCAAGATCTGGTTATTGAAGGACTCCTCAAGGGGTGGTCGTGGAAAATATCTAGTAGCAGAAAGCTAGAGAGCTTACTTTGGGAAGTGCGCAGGCCTGTTTTCCACCATCCCACCTCTATAAGTAGAATGTTTTTTTTTTTTCTTTCCCCACTACGGCAGCTTTGTAAGCCTCAAACAACTCTAAGCTCAAACCAAGTCTAATGGATGTGGGATATTAAAAGCAGGATAAGAAAAAGAAGTGGTGTATTTTTATCCAAACCACAGATACCTCACCATCTCCTGCAATTCACTGGTAAATAAAGCCACAGTGCTGTTTAATATTCTGGGGATTATAGGCCTGTTATTCGATACTCATGCCCCAATTGCTCTGGTACGTCATCTGTTTAAACACTACAGGTTTATTTTGCACCGTCTTGTAGGTGGGCTGGAGCCATTTGGGTCTGAAGCCTCGTCCATCTTTCAAGTCACAGCCTGCATTTTCACTGCCCAAAGTACTTCACATGCTATCCTACAGTTAAGTCAATAAAGATGAAAATCATATGGCCAGTCATTCTCACTGTCCAGTTACTTAACCTAATTTATCTTGTTTAAATTTCACTCGATAATTCAAACCCTAGCTCTTCTCACCCTCTGCCCATCCCAACCCCCACTCAGTGTTTGTACAATTAATCAGTTAGATAGATGGGGAATTTGAGGATCAGCTCAAAGCTCAACTCTTTCATTATTATCATTATTATTATTGGCAATCAGTTTTATTTGGGATACACCTATCTGGTTAATCTTAAAAATCTTAATTTAGCTGAGTGAAGATTTCTCAACTTTCCCAAAAATACAAATTTGGTCCCAATCTTTACAAAGGAGATGCACCTAATATCCCCTCGTATAGAAATATTGGATGGAGAAAAGTAAGGGAATGGCAATTGAACATTAACTGAAATGTTATTTTCATTTGGAGTTTTCTACTGTTATTTTTCTATCCATGTTCTTCATCAATCATTTTTATGCCACCTGTCAGAAAAAAACCAAGGCATCAGTGCTTGGTGGCTCCTACAGAGTGTAGATGCTGCCAGGACAGAGCTTTTTTCGATTGACCAACTTTCTCCCTATCTCTTTCCTGAAAAACCTTACACTTGAGGGCTTTTATTTTAAAGGAAAACCATCTAGTTCTGCAAACACTTGAGCATCAGTTTTGATAGCACCTTGGAAGCTCATTGAAGGAATGTACTATAGAGCATAAGACATATATTCTTTTTTGTGTTGAGTATAATGGGGTATACTGATTAGTCTAACTCACTGAGGCAAGGCACTACATAGTTTTAAAAGGTCTACTGTTCAATGCACTGTAATTAAATTAAAGTTAAAATAATGTAATTATTTAGAACCAGAATGCCATTTTTTTCCTGACTTTGTGAACTTACAGGCTCAAATGAATGCAGAGATAAAATAGCATAACACAAGTCGGCTATATATAATCTCGTCTAGCTTGTGTTTAGAATTAAATTACTTAGGAGTTCAGAGGTTAATAAGAAACACAAGAATTATCCTCTGTGTAATAGCTTTATATTGGCTGAGTTTAAATATAAATGGAGAGGATTATTTTGATTATTTACATGCAAGCACACAGGCTTAGCTGTGCACACACACACATCACACTCCAATAGTCTCCTCACCTTTGCTGAGGGCCTTTTATGTGACAGGAACTGTATTTTATGTACACTCTCTCCTGTAATCCACAGAACCACCCTGTCAGGCAGTTATTATTAGGTTCACGTTAGAGACGCTATTATCTCAACTTGGGTATCTCAAAAACTATGCAAACTCTAGCATGAACAAATAGAGCTCACTATGCTCTTGCCCTGTCATTACCCCCATTTCCACCCCAATCCAGGCTTTCCCATCGTTTTTCACTTTGACCAATGGCCTCACTCTTTGTTCAGCCACGGGAGCCAAAACAAAAACAAAACAAAAACCTAAGGATTATCCCTGACTCCTTCTTCTCCTTTACTCCCATGTTCAATCACTATTCAGTCTGATAAATTGTTATCTCCTACATAGGCCTGCCCTTAATTGTGTCACTCACATTACAAAACTAGAACAAACTGCCCTTGTACTTTACCTGGACCATGGCGATATTCAACTCATCTTCCTGCATCCATTCCTCTCCATTTGAAGTTCTTAAGGCAAATTTGATCATGCGACTTCCCTGCTTAAAATACCTCTGTGGCTTTCAATAGCTCTCTGAAAACAAATCTTTAATATAGCCCACCAACCCAACCTGATTTTGCCTGCTCTGCCTCTTCAACCTCAAGTTGCATCCTCTCTACCTCCTGCCAAGTCTTCTATCTATGATGACTTTCTTTCTTTTTCTTTTTCTTTCTTTCTTTTTTTTTTTTTTTTTCCTTGAGACAGGGTCTCACTCTGTCGCCCAGGCTGAATGGAGTGGTGTAATTGTAGGTTGCTGTAGCCTTGATCTCCCGGATTCAAGCTATCCTCTTGCCTCAGCCTCCAGTAGCTGGGACTGCAGTTGCATACCACCACATCTGGTTAATTTTTGATTTTTTGTAGAAACAGAGGAGTCTCACTTTGTTGACGGCTGGTCTCAAACTCCTAGACACAAGCAATACTCCTGCCTTAGCTTCCCAAAGTGCTAAGATCACAGGAATGACCCACCATGCCTAGATTTCCTTCTGCTTCTTAAACAAATGTTTCATGCCCTGACCTGCCTCAGGACTTTTGCGCATGCTGTTATGTATGGTCGAATGGACTACTCTTTCCCTATCCTCTTTACTTAATTAATGCCTACAAATAATATTTTGCTTTTATTGTTACGTCTTCAGGAAAGTTTTCCTTGATCCCATCCTAGGAAAGGTCCTTTCTTATATGTTCTCATAGCACCCTATCTCTTTCCTACATAGCATAGGACATGAATATATGTTTATATGTGTGGTTAAGTTTTTATTACTTGTCATTTTCATTTGATCACAATTTTTTTGAGGTTAGGAACCTTATCTTTTTGCATTCCATCTATCCCCAGTGCTTCGCAAAATTCCATGTTTAGGAAACACTTTGGACATGTGCTTGATTCTGTTCTTACTCTGACTTTAACTTAATAGTTCTCTAATTACTGAATAAAGAAGGGAGCAAATTTCTTTGAAGACAGAACAGAAAAAAACTATGGAAGCAAATATGCAACGTCTAGTTCTATTTGAAATATTTTGATGGTTAGAAAGTGTCATTGGCATGTCTTAATGCCTAGAATTTCAACAATTTCCTCCTCTGAGTAGAGTCATATTTTCTAGAAACTAAAATATGGCAAAAAATGTGTCATCTCGATTAGAATCATCAGTATACATGAATTCAACAAGTAGGCAACAGAAACATATTCTCAAGAGCAATGGTCAAAAGAGAGGTAATTTTGATCAAGAAAAAGCATTAGAAACTTATTAAAAGTATCAAAGCTTGAGAGAATACTTGGGTAAGGTGAAGGTGTGAAGCAAAACATGCCCAGAAAGGCAATCCATCTTCTCCCAAGAGGGCGCTCATAGTTGGTTCTGTGGAATGTGTAAAACTGAATCATCTGTGGCCCCAGCTCTACAGTGGGTGCCATTCACAAAGACACAGCAGTGCAGCATCCAAAATTATTAAAAAAAAAAAAAATTAACCTACTTCAATACTTTTTAAGGCATCAAAGGAAAAGCTGATTTGTAATGTAAAGCAAAACTCCTCTATAATCCTTATTCCCATCTTCATCCCTCTCCGTTTTACTCACATGCCACAGCTGCTCCAACAACTGCACCCTCCACCTCCACAACGCCAAGCTCCCTGACGCTCTTATAAACCCTGCTCTTGGAGGCTTTCTTATCACTGATCTTTCTTCTCTATGCCTCAGGGTTTTTTCTTATATTTTTTATTTCAATAGTTTTTGGGCTACCAGTGGCTTTTGATTAAAGTTCTATAGTGGTGACTTCTGAGATTTTCTTGGACCCATTTCCCTTGCAGTGTACACTAGACCCAATATGTAGCCTTTTATCCCTTACCACCCTCCCTATCTTCCTCTTTGAGCCCCCAAAGTCTGTTATATCATTCTTATGCCGTCGTATGCTCATAGCTTAGCTCCCATTTACAAGTGAGAACATACGGCATTTGGTTTTCCATTCCTGAGTTACTTCACTTAGAATAATGGCTTCTAGCTCCACCTAAGTTGCCACAAAAGACAATATTTCATTCTTTTTTATAGCTGAGTAGTGTTCTATGGTGTATATGTACTACATTTCCTTTATCCACTCATTGGTTGGCAGGATGCCTAGGGTTTTTTTGTGAGTTAGGTCAATTACCTGAGTTTGCTGCCTGTTTTTGCCCAATTCCAGATCCTCCAAATACCAGGAGTGGACCCAACAGGCAGAAATCTTATTTCCTTAGCGTAAGGGAGCCAGAAAAAACTGAAAATATTTCAGTGATTTTTAAAGACATGAGTGAATGTCTTTTGAAATTACTGTTTTTTCCCTTGTTATTGAAAATATGCAATTTTTTACTATGGAAAGCAAATAAAACCCTGCTTTGTATTTCAGAATTTATGAGGTAGATTTCACGTATTACGTTTTGGAGTGCTAAGACTTTTTTCCCCTCCTTTGGTCATTGCAAGATTTGGGTTGGGGGTAGGTGGTGCAGATTTCCTGGTTTCCTTTAAGCATACAATCCTTGGATGAAATGTATCTGAGTAGTGCATTATATTGAGGAGTCGGAAAGGAACAGGAGATATTAGGCACTGAGACAAGGAGTCAGAGCAGATGGCAAAAGGGTGGAGCATGTGGATAGAGAGAATAACACTAAGGACAACCCACCCAAGTTGCCACTTTGCTTCAGGTAGGCCCTGGCATGGAGGTGTCAGAGAAGCAGCATGATACAACTCAGGAAAATTGTCTTGAGATAACCCAAAATTGGGCTTCCAAGTTGTTTATTGCCATCCATGCACACAAATAAGCCAAAACCACATATCTTCAGAAATGGAAGATGGCCCCTTGTTGAAATCTCTAACGGTCTGCTTGTTGCAAACTCCAGTTAACACTGGGCTCTGAAGTGAAACGCTCCAAGTAATGGAGATTTCAATGTGTGGCATGCTTTCCACAGTGAAGCACAGATAATGATTTTCTCATTTGATACCTAATGAGATTTTTCAAACTAATTTCAGGCTCACTATAACTTTTTGAAAGAAGACAGGAACAATATTAAGAAAACAAACTATCACAATGATTCCATGCTGGGGAGAATTGCAAAAGATGTCTTTGGTCCCAGAATTCTGGTCTTAAATGATAATGGTAAACAAAGTATGCTTTATCAAATTAACGAAGAAAGAGTTTTTAATGCAGAAATGTTATATCATAACAAAGTCTGAAAATTCTACAAGCCTTGGAGATAGGCCAGTTAACTGCAAACCATCATTGGTTACATCTGAATTTAAATTTCCAGCAAAATTTCTATGAAAATGCATACAAGGTGGTTTCCATTAGAGTCGTGAAGTTTCATTACCTGGAAAACCTTTGAAATATGTCCTAGCAGTTCTCCAGTTTATTTTCAGGCTGTTCTACTATGTACATCACCATAAAGATTTTTGACATGATGCTTTTCTAGTAGAATATATTTGAAATAAACAGCATATATAATCTCACTCCCCTCTAAATCCTCACATTGAAAA
The DNA here is from genome assembly GCF_001604975.1 of Cebus imitator. Taxonomy (NCBI): domain Eukaryota; kingdom Metazoa; phylum Chordata; class Mammalia; order Primates; family Cebidae; genus Cebus; species Cebus imitator. The sequence goes on from NW_016107406.1 coordinate 6,035,630, forward strand.
AAATGATGCTGTTTGTTTTAAATTTCAGGCTTATTTTTTGAATTATTTTTCAAAGAAAACATGAGAGAAAAGACAAGAATGAAGGGAAGGAAACTTGCTAACAGGCTGAGATTAAATTTAACAGCTACTGAGAGGCCATTGCCACATACCTCTATAACTTAGTTGGGAGACTTCACTTAGATGATTCCACAATCAATTGTTTTTATCTTTTAATAGAATGCATATGCTAAAAGATAAACTGTTTGGGTTCAAAGGACAGTGAATTCATTAAAAGAAGTTCCTAATAAAAGTGATTCAATCTTTGTATTTAGCTTTTAATACAAAAAATTAATTAACATTTGCATTATGTAACCTGACCTCTCCAAGGAAATATAATCAATTCTCCCAATACAAGATGGATTCTGCAGAGAACATAATTTCTAATTGTAGTGCTCATCAATCATGTCAGTAGTACAGGGGAACTGTAAATGATGCGCAAAACTATTAAACTCTAGGCTCTTTTAAAGCCAGTTGTCAACACCACAGTATATAAATATATGCTTACAGTGGGGACCATTTAATTATAATATTGATTAAATTATTACAGTTCCTGGCATAATGCATGATGGTGGTGTGCTATCTGGAAGGAATGCAAGACAACTGAAAACATATCTGCAGGTTTGCAAATGTAATTTCACAAGGAAATTGTGTTAATTACAGCAGCGTGATGCATGCAACCAATAGAAAGGCTGCATTACTGAGGAAAAATAAAGAGTTTTGGTTGAAGGCTATCATTCAAGAAGAAAACGCGGAGGTGATTTTAGGTCATGTTTAAACCACAATTTTATTTTTGTTATTTTAAAACATTCCATTTTAAATGGGTTCCTGATTTTCTTTAATTGAGGTAAAATTTTATATTGCATACCATTTACTATTTTAACATTTAAAGTGTACAATTCAGTGTCTTCCAGTACATTCACAGCATTGTATAACCATCACCACTCTCTAATTTCAGAATGTTTTCATCATCCCAGAAAGAAACTCTGTACTTATTAAGTAGTCACTCCTCATAAATGGAATCATACAATATGTGGCTTTTTGTGTCTCACTTCTTTTCTTTTGTTTTCAAGGTCTGTCTATATTGTAGCATGTATCAGTACTTCTTTTTTTTTTTTTTTTTTTTCCAGATGGAATCTTGCTCTGTCAGCCAGGCTGGAGTACAGTGGCAAGAGCTTGGCTCACTGCAGCCTCTGCCTCCCAAGTTCCAGTGATTCTCCTGCCTCAACCTCCCCAGTAGCTGGGATTGCAGGCATGTACCACAAAGCCTGGCTAATTTTTGTGTTTTTAGTAGAGATGGAGTTTCACCATGTTGGACAGGCTGGTTTCGAACTCCTGACCTCGGGTGATCTGCCCGCCTCGGCCTCCCAAAGTTCTATGGTTACAGGCGTGAGCCACCGCACCCAGCAGTACTTCACTTTTTGACAATAACATTCCATTGTATGGATGTAGCTCATTTGTTTATATATTCTTCATCAGATAATCATTTGGGTGGTTTCTACTTTTTAGGTATTATGAATAATGTTGCTATGAATATGAACATTCTGCACGAGCTTTGGTTTGAACACCCGTTTTCAGTTCTCTTTAGTGTACACATAAGTGCAGATTTACTGTTTAATATTTGAGGAACCACCAAACTGTTTTCCACAGTGGTGGCACAGTTATGCATTCCTACCAACCACGTATGAAGGCTTCACTTTCTCTGCATCCGTCTCAACACTTGTTATTTTTCTTTGTTCAAAATCATTATTATTGTAGCCTTCCTAGTGGCTATAAAGCAATGCCTTATTCTTGTTTTGATTGACATAAAACTAGTGACTAGCAAAGTTCAGCATAATTTCATATGATTATTGGCCATTTGGATATCATCTTTTAAGACATATCTATTCAAGTTCCTTGACTATTTTTTTAACTGAGTGTTTTGGTCTTTTTGTTGCTCAGTTATTCAAGTGCTTTATATGTTCTGAATACAAGACTCTTAACAGATTTAGAGTTTGCAGATATTTTCTCCCCACTTTGTACTAGCTTTTTACTTTGTTGACAATATCCTTCGATGCGTAAAAGTTTTTAATTTTGATGAAGTCCAATTTATCTATTTTTTATTTTGTTGCTTGTCATATATGTAGAAACCATTGCCAAATTCAAGGTCATAAACCTTTACATCTATACTTTTTTCTAAGAGTTTTATACTTTTAACTCATATTTAAATCTTGAATACATTTTGAAAAAATTTTTGTATGTGGTATGAAGTAATGGTCTAGCGTCATTCTTTTGCATGTGGTTATTCAGTCGTCCCAGGACATTTTGTTGAAGAGATTATTCTTTCCACACTGAATGGTCTTTGTACAAAATGATTTTACCATAGGTGTACAGGTTCATTCCTGAACTATCTGTTTCATTTCATTGATCTATATATCTACCCTTGTATCAGTTCCACATTGTTTTGATTACTGTAGCTTTGAAATAAGTTTTGAATTCAGTAAGTATAAGTCTTCCAAATTTAATCTTCTTTTTCAAGATTATTTGGCTACTCAGAGTGCCTTGAAATGGAATACGAATTTTAGAATCAGCTTTTCCATTTATAAAGAAAAGGTAATTGGGGTTTTGGCAGAGATTTCATCAAATTTGTAGATAACTTTGGGTAGTATTGCCATCTTAACAAAATTTCCCAATCCATGGATATGACATATCTTCTCATTTAGTTACATTTCCTTTTATTTCTTTCCTGTTTTTTTTTTTTTTCATTTTCTGAACGTAAGTTTTGCACTTCCTTGGTTAAATTTAATTCCAAGTATTTTATTCATTTTGTTGCTATGGTAAATGAAATTATTTTCTTGATTTTGTTGTAGGATAATTAATTGATAGTGCATAGAAATGCAACTGATTTTTGTATGTTAGTCATACAAAATTCTTGTGTACCCTGAAAATTTAGTGGCTTTGTTTATTAGTTCTAATAGGGTTTTTTTCTTTTTCAATTGATTCTTAGGATTTTTGTATATATCAGATTATGTCATTTTTCAATAGAGATAATTTTATGAAGGCGAGAGAGATCCAAGATGGCTGATCACTAGCAGCTCGGGATTGTAGCTCCCAGTGAAAGTGCAAAGAATGAGAGGATGCCACATTTTCAGATGAATTTTTGTTGCTCACGCACTAGGAGACTCCCAGCGGAGGAGCCCCACGGGTCGCCGGCGCGACTATTGTGGCCAGCGAGGCGGTTTTGCCGCTGTCTTGGTGCTGTGGTTCTTGGTGCAGAGTCAGAAAAGCACCATCAATCTTAACGCTGCTGTTTTGGCCAGCGCAATGGGTTGCTCAGATTTTAGCGCCGGGAATCAACAAGTTGGACGTCCATTCAGAAACCCAACTATAAAGACGGCAATTATAAAGACCACAGATGGATAAATCTATAACGAAGGGAAGAAACCAGCCTAAAAAGGCTGAGAATACCCAAAATTAGAACACCTCTCCCTCTACAGGGGATCACAGTTCCTCATCAGCAAGGGAACAAGGCCTGATGGAGAAAGACTGTGTTCCATTAACAGAAGCAGGCTTTAAAAGGTGGATGATAAGAAACTTCTGGGAATTAAAAGAACTTGTTCTAACCCAATGCAAAGAAACTAAGAACTTTGAAAAAACGTTTAATGAAATGTTAACAAGAATACACAATTTAGAGAGGAATGTAAGTGAGTTAATGAAGCTGAAAAACACAACACGAGAACTTTGTGAAGTATGCACAAGTTTTAACAGCCTAATCGATCAAGCAAAAGAAAAGATATCAGAAGTCAAAGACCAACTTAATGAAATAAAACAAGAAGACAAGATTAGAGAAAAAAGGATAAAAAGGAACAAGCAAAGTCTCCAAGAAATATGGGACTATGTGAAAAGACCTAATCTACGTTTGATAGGTGTACCTGAATGTGACGAAGAGAATCAATCCAAGCTGGAAAATACGCTTCAGGATATTATTCAGGAAAACTTTCCCAACCTAGCAAGGCAGGACAATATTCAACTCCAGGTAATACAGAGAACACCAGATTATTTTCTAATTTTCCTGTGGTTTCTTTTTTGACCAATTGGTTGTTATGGAGTATGTTGTTTAATGCTCAAATATTTGCAAACTTTCCAAATTTCGTTGTTATTGATTTTTAACTTTATTCCACTGTGGTTACAGAAGATACTCTGTATGATTTCAGTCATTTGAAATTTATTTGTAATTGTCCTATGGCCTAAAATATAGTCTTTCTTGAAAAATATTCCATTTTCACTTGCAAACAATGTGTACTCTATTGCTAGGTAGAGTGTTTTAAATATATCTGTTAGGGCTGATGGGTTTACAATGGTCAAGTCTTCTATTTCCCTGCTAATCTTTTGCCTAGTTGTTTCATTTATTCTCAAAAGTAGGTCATTAAAGTTCCCATCTACTCTTATTGTACTGTCCATTTCTCCCATGAGACCTGTCAGTTTTTGCTTTAGGTATTTTTGGAACTCTGTTTTTTTATATTATTATCTTATATATATTATCTTATATAATTATGAATTGACCTTTTATTACTATATAACATTCTTCTTTGTCTCTTGTAACAAATGTTTGTTTAAAAATCTGTTTCATCTGATATGATCATGGCCACTGTTTTTATCCTTTCACTTTCAACCTGCTATTCTTTGGTCCTAAAGTAAGTCTCTTGTAAACAGCATACAGTCGGATCATTTTTTGCCATTATCTGCCTTTTAATTGTAGAGTTTAATCTATTTACATGTAATGTAATTACTGATAAAGAGGACTTACTTCTGTTTCGCCATGTGTTTTTTATATGTCTCATGTTTTACTTCCCTGAATTTCTCCATTACTGTGTTTTGCAATAGATAAATGTCTCATAGCATATCATTTTTTCCACATCATTTACTGTATATAATTTTTAGCTATTTTCTTAGTAGTTGCTGTGGGAATTTCAGTAAACATATTTATTTATAATAATCTAATTTGAATTAATATCAATGAAATTTCAATAGTATATAACACTTTTGCTCCTATATAGCTCTATCTCCTACCTTTTATGTTGCTATTATCACAAATTACATCTTTATATACATATTCCCAACAACATAAATTTATAATTATTGTTTTATGTAGTTGTTTTTAAGAAATTATACAGGGGAAAAAGAAGTTATTAACCAGAAGTTCAAGAATACTGATTTTACATTTACTCTGTAGTTACTTTTATTGGTGTCCTTTATTTCCTTATGAAGATTAAATCACCCTTTATTGTCCCTTCATTTCAGCCTAAAGGATTCCCTTTAGCATATCTTATAAGGCAGTTCTACTAACAGCAAAATATCTTTTTTTATTCACTATAAAAGGTCTTATTTTCTCTTTCATTTTTGAGGGATAATTTTGTTGGATATAGACTTTTTGCTTGACAGTTTTGTACTGTATTGTTTTGTTTTCAGTCCTTTGAATATGTCATTCTAGATGCCTTTTGGCTTCCATGATTTCTAATTTTAAAAATTCACTCCCAATCTTACCGTATAGAAGCAGCTTCTCTTTTTCTGCTTTCAGTAGTCTCTTTTTGTCTCTGACATTCAACTGCTTGATTATAATATGTATTAGTGTGGATCTCTTTCAGATTATATTACATGGGATTCACCAAGCTCCTTGGATGTATAAATAAATTATGCAACTTTTCAGACATTACATTCTAAACTATTATTTCCATCCTTTTTCCCTGTTTTCTTCTTAAAGGACTGACATTATACCTATGTTGGTATACTTGATAGTATCCCACAGGTCTTCCAGATTCTGTTCTTTTTTTGTTGTTTTCATTCTTTTTTCTTTCCTCTACTCAGATTGGTAATTTCAATTGACCTCTGTTCAAGTTTGCTCACTCTTTCTTCTGCCTGCTCAAATCTACTGTTGGAACCCTCTACTAGATTTTTCATTTGGTTACTGTACTTTTCACTCCAGAATTTCAATTTGGTTCCTTTTTGTAATTTCCATCACTTTCTTTATATTATCTATTGGGTGAAATATCATTTTCATGCTTTCCTTTAACTTCTTTCCCATGGTTTTCTTTAGCTTTTTGAAATACTTGTTTTAAAATCTTTATGTATTAAGTACAGTATCTAAGTGTCCTCAGGGATAGTTTTTACTTTCTATTTTTCCAGTATATGGGCCATACTTTCTTGTTTCTTTGAATGCCTCCTAACTTTTTGAACATTTTGGGTATATATCATAACAACTATAGAAATCATATTCTCCTCTTAACACAGGGTTTGTTTTTGCTGCTTGTTGTGGATGCTGTTTGTTTTCTAAACTAATTTTTTCAAGTTTGTATTCTTTGTCATGTGTGTACTGGTGGCTCTATCTGGCTAGCTTAGTGTTGAGCTAGTGGTTTGATCTATATTTTCTTAAACACCTAGAACCTCCTTCCCCACCCCAACTCCCCTAGCCTTTGCATATAAACTCTGTGTGTGTAAAGAGCACACTTTCAAACTCTCCTGGAAGTTTACAGAATTTATTATGTCCCTGCTTTTCAGTGTATCTATTATTTTCCCTATTTGTTATTCCTTGCCTCAAGTGCCAGTGGCTAATGCAGTTGCCTTTAAATATTTCTTAGAAATGCTCCCCATGTAGCCATCTCTCCCAGGTCACATAAGACAAGCCCTTTAAGGCTGACATTTAGGGACCCACCAAACAGGTCAAATCCACAACCATAGTTCTTTGGGAACAGGTCTGCTCCGCTTCAGCCAGCACAAGAAAATCACACCAGAAATGCAGGCTACTGTCTTCAAGACTACTCTCTAGCTGAGGAAAGAGAAGAGGGCCAAGACAAGTTAAAACCCTACAAAGCCCTTCTAAGATTCAGTCACTTTTTCTTGATTAAATGTTTTTCTAGTTACTATAAATCTTTAGCTGGCTTCCAGAGTTGTGATAAAGCTGATTCTGACAGGGTATTTTTGCTTTTGTTGTTACCAAATTATTTGCTCTTTATGTGGTGCATCACTATTTTGAAGCTTCCTACTCTAACTTTTCTATTGATGTCACCTAGAGCATTCCTTTTATATCACAAAAAATATCAGAGATACAGGAGAGAATTCACAAAGAAACTATTTTTGAAATATTGTAGCTCATAAAACAGTGAATGACTTATCTAATTTTTGTGTTTTGTCATATTTCTTCAAGTTGACATTTTACTCAATTGTAAATCATTTATAGGTTGGTAACATTTACAGGTGATACAGAGGGTGCCTTGCATGAGAAAAGCTTATCATGTTGCCCCACGTTGAAATTTTCTAGTTCTTTGGACTCCATATTTATTGTTTAAACTCCTGAATTTTAAAAGAGAAAGCAGGAAGCCAGGGACTAATTTAGTGCACACAGTCCATTTAATCTAGTGGTTCATCTTTTTCCTAATTAAGGAATCAGTGCAGTGTCTTCCCTGGCATACCAAATAAGGGACTTGTCCTATCAAACTTCAGTTCTCATGATGACTAGCTCCCTGGGAAATCTCTGATGTCCTGGAAGAAACATCGTGTCAGCCAGTCTATATGAAAGGGATTGGCAAATCTTTTCCGAACTGTCAGCACTACTAATGCTCTTCCTTACTTTATCGCACACCATCTCAATGGGGACTTGTCCAAGAACTCATACAGGCCATGTGTGAGCTTGCAAGCCCTAAGGGGACTTACAAGCTCCCCAAGCCACATGCAAAACAAACAGGAACCAGCGACAAGCAGGATACACCTGCTCAGGAGACGAGGGCCGTAAGGTAAGAGTGAAGGAGATGCACCTCACTCCTCACCCTAAGCCAGGCTGAGAGATCTGTGGGACCCAGGATAATGTAGGAGGAAATGAGCCCCATCCCTGCAACCCATGACCAGTCCTGGCATCCTCCTGTGATCTCCTCACCCATTCCAGATTATCATTCCTACATAGCCCAATTAGGGGATGAGTTTCCAGCAGCTCAGTGTTCCTCATGTCACTGTCACTGGGACACCTGAGAAACTTTATGGAAGGAAATTTATGACCACTTCATCAGTGGCTATGTTTGAGTGGCAATTGGCATTCTTCTTTCTACTTTTTAAATTTCCTATTTGTTAATATAGCAAATAGTTATAAAAGAAATGTAAGCATAGTTAAGTTTTATTCTCCTTAGTTTAAAACTGTCTTTTTATTATTTTATTATTTTATCTATAAGGTAGATAGACTTGAAAACCGTTCTAGCAACTCCTGAACCAAGATTTCTGGCCAAAAGGAGCAGAGTTTCTGAAATGGCTTCTTATTTTATTGAAGTTGTGTCCCCGCACAGAAGCCCCTCGGTGAGGGCTGAAATGTTCTCAGCACAGGAGAGAAATATTTAGGAACACATTATCATCAGTGTAAGCACTCTCCAGCAAAAAATTTTAAGTATTTAGCCATCTTCCTTTTTGAAGAAAAAAAAAGCCTTAACATGTTAATAAAATCTGCATGTTTGTTATCACTTCAAAATTTATTTTGAAATTCTAACCCCCAAGGTGATGATATTAATACATAAGGCCTTTTGGGGCATGATTAGATCATAAGAGCATAACCCTTATAAATGGGAGTAGTGCAGCTGTAAAAGAAGACCTGCAGAGACTTGTTTACTCTTTCCACTGTAGAAGGGAATAACAAAAAGATGCTGTCTATGAATGAGGAAACACACTTCACACAACACTGAATCTGCCAGTGCTGTGATCTTGGACTTTCCAACCTCTAGAACTGTGAGAAATCAATTTCTTTTGTTTATAATCCAACCCACTTTATAGTACTTTGTTATAGCATCCTGAACAGATTAAGACACAAACTACATCGTATCTTCCTCCACATCCCACCTCCACTCAAATTGTCTCTACTCACTGACTAGCAACACCACCCCAAATATGAAACTCAAGCATTGGGAGCCAGCTTTTGCCTTTGTCAATTTAAGTTATGCATTTCTCTAAGATTTGACATGGACATGTGAATCTACAGCTCTGTAAAAGAGACACTTTTATGTTTATATTATGTTGATTTGAGGAAGAGGAGAAGATAAAAAGGGGTGTTAAATAAAGTTTGGATAGTTAAATATTTAAAGTTTTCTTTAAAGCGCTCGTTCAAACTATATTTAAACTTCCTAAATCTAAAGTACTCTGAATGCAATTCATCTTCAATTCTGATTTAACAGTATACAACCTGACCCCACTCTACCCCACCCCCTAGAAAATGCATGTGAGGAGGAACAACAGGTATATACTGGGTGTATAAACAGACATAGAAACTTCAAATAAGATTTGGTAGAAATGAAACCTCTGTAGACTAGAAATGCATTCCTTTTATTAATTGAATAGAACTTTATAATCATCCTTCTTATCTCTTCCACAAGGGAGCTGTTTCTGTCTAAACTAGGACAAATTTACATAAATTAAAATGTTGCTTTAAGTATCAAGTTTTAAAGGGAAGGAAAGGAGTATTTACTGATTATTAGATATCTAATATTAGATAATTAGCTATCTACTGTGAGCTAGGACACTGTGGTGTTTGGTTTAAGCACAGATTTCACTTCGTTTTTGTCAAATGTTCTGAGTTGGGAGCAGTGAGGTGCAAAGGCCCAGTGACTTGCTCAAAATCACTCAGGTTAAGAGACAAGCTCAAAGTCAAGATTTATTTGAGTCCAAAGCCATCATTTCCTTTCCCTTATCCCCTTCTTAAGGATGTTTTTACCCACTGGTTTCAATAGCTCACGTAAATTCTAAATTATGTTCATTTAGCCTTGTGGAAAAAGGAAGGTAGAAAATACGACAAAAGTAAGACCAATGAACATAATAAATTCATCTTTAGTAGATTTGCCTAGTCTGATGACTAAATACAACCAATATAAGGTTTTGTTTTCAAATGCCACAAGTAATCTATTCTTATTATTAAATGTTTTAGAACATTCTGAGTTAATTATCTTGGGGCCATCAAACCTTTTGAAAGGACCTTTTGGTACTGTTTAGAACATGGACTTTCCCCTTAAGAGTTGTAAGCACTTGTATATAAACCAAATTCATTCATATGCCCTTAAATTAGTCCCCTTGCTTCCCATTCTGACTCATTTAAAAGAGACTAAAGTCAAGTTTTCGAAATGGCTTTTTGAAGTTTTTCACCTTTTGAGATTTAAATTTTAAATTTATATCTTTGTTACTCCATGCCTTCTTCTTTCCTAATATATTTTTCACTTACTTCAAGCCATCAACATTTCCCTGCCATGAGGTTTGATTTATATTGCCTAGGAATGTAACCCAATCATGAATATTCCGTGAGAATGCCAGCATAGCATGAGAGAGACCTCACTCTCATAATCTCTCTAGAGTAGAAAACAAAAGGCAAAAAACTTGATGGGACTTTAGAAATTCTATCATCAAGCAAACCTGATAGGCCTATAGTAAAAGAAACTTGGCTTTTCCCTGAATTCAAAATTACAAGTAACAATGCTTCAGTCTACCACTCTTTGCTCTTCTTGACTTTTCGCACATAGCAACTGGAATTGAGCAGCTGAAGTTCTAAATAAGATCCCAAATCACCACAGCCTTTTTCCCATCTCCTTCCAGGGTCTTATGTGCATCTCCAGTAAACCCAGGCACTTGCATTTTACCTAGCTAGCAAAAATCTGGTCCTCTGTCCTATGTCCCACAGCTACATGAGCACGGATACTCCTGAGCCAAAGGGTGTTTGTGTTGATCTTTGTGTTGCCAGTTACAGAAACCCATGCTAATGATTCAAATAAAAAGGATATTTACTGTGAATACTGAGGTATATGCCACAGTAAAGGTACAATGAAGCCTTAGCTAGGGCAGGAAACAAGGAGACCCCAGGGACACCAGTTGTAAGATTTTATAGGCATTCTAATTATTGCTCTATACTTAACTCAGATTTAAAAAACTCTCACATTTGGTGTCTCTTTGTTCCACTGTTAGATTCACAGAACAAAATGTCTCATTATTGCAGCTGTTTCCACCATCTTGCTGAGGGTTCCTCAGTACACGTCCAGCCACTAAGTGTCAAACCTTGGGTCCTGGGAATTATAACCTGAAAAGAGAAAGTTGCTGTACCTCAGGGGGTTTTCCTAGGAGGTGTCTAATATAGGGGTCTCCAACCCCTAGACCATGGACCAGTACTTCTCCTACTCCTCCACCCCCATCCATGGGAAAATTGTCTTCCATGGAACAGGTCCCTGGTGCCAAAAGGGTTAGGGGCTGCTGGTCTAATAGATACGGGCTCTATGCCAATGCACATTTCTCTTGAGCCTCTCTTAAAGTGTGGGCAGTCCAGGAGAGACCCTAAGTCTAATTTGGAAAGACTATGTTAGCAGGTACAAATCGGGCTGTGTAAATGTTGATTTCATTAATAATAGTTGACACAAGTGCTATTTTTACTTAGTTTAACTCAGCAAACTTCAATAAAGTGTTTACAATGTACAAAAACACTGTTATGTAGCGTATGTCTGTCTATTAAAAATGAAATTACCTTTGTCACAAAGCAACCATTTTCTGAATTTGACAAGGAAGTTTTAATTCACGGTCACTTTTAAATAAATACATACATTTTTAATTTTGACCGTTGCTTTAGATACAGGTGGTACATGTTCAGGTTTGTTTTATGGGAATATTGCATAATGCTGAGGTCTGAGGTATGAATCCCATTATCCAGCTAATGAGCATAATATCCAATTGGTAGTTTTTTAACCCAACTCGCTTACCTTCTAGTGGTCTGCAGTGCCTGTTGTTCCACATTTATGTCCTTGTGTGCTCAATGTTTAGCTCCCACTTATAAGTAAGAACATGCAGTATTTGGTTTTCTTTACCCACGTTAATTTGCCTAAGATTATGGCTTCCAACTCTATCATGTTCCTGCAAAGGACATAATTTCATTCTTTTTTATGGCTGCATAGTATTTTATGGTGCGTATGTACTACATTTTCTTTATCCACTCTACCATTGATGGGCACCTGAATTGATTCTATGTCTTTGCTATTGTGAATAGTGTTGTGAACATACAAGTGCATGTGTCTTTTGATAGAATGATTTCTTTTCCTCTGGGTATAGAGCCAGTAATGAGATGACTGGGTTGAATGATGGCTGTTTTAAGTTCCTTGAAAAATCTTCAGACAGCTTTCCACAGTGGCTGAACTAACTTGCATTCCCATCAACAATGTATAAGTATTCCTTTTTCTCCACAGCGTTTGTCAACATCTTTTTTTTTTTTTGCATTTTTATAATAGTCATTCTGACTGGTGTGAGATGATATCTCATTGTGGTTCTGATTTGTATTTCTTTAATGATTAGTGATGCTGAGCATGTTTTCATGTTTGTTGGCTGCTTGTATGTCTTCTTTTGAGAAGTGCTGGTTCATATCCTTTGCCCATTTTTTAAAATGATTATTGGTTTTTGGCTTGTTGATTTGTTTAAGTTCTCTGTAGATCCTAGATACTAGGTCTTTATCTGACGCATACTTTGCAAATATTTTCTCACATTCTGTAGGTCGTCTGTTTGCTTTGTTAATCGCTTCTTTTGCTATTCAGAAGCTCTTTAGTTTAGTTAGATCCCGCTTGTCAATTTTTGTTTTTGTTGCAATTGCTTTTGAGAACTCAGACAAAAATTATTTGCCAAGGGTGGTGTTGAGAAGAATATTTCCAAGGTTATCTTCCAGGATTTGTATAGCTTGAAGTTTTAAATATTTGACCCATTTTGAGTTAATTTTTTTATATGGTGAAAGGTAGGGATCCAGCTTCAATTTTCTGCATATGGCTAGCCAGTTATCACAGTACCATTTATTGAATGTCTTTTCCCCATGTCTTGTTTTTGTTGGTCCTATTGAAGATCAGATAGTTATAGGAATGCAGCTTTATTTCTGAGTTTTGTATTCTGTTCCATTGGTCTATGCATCATTTTTTGTAAAAATACCAACCTGCTTTGGTTACTATGGCTTCATAGTACAATTTGAAGACAGGTAGTGTGATGCCTCTAACTTCATTCTTTGTGCTTGGAATTGTTTTGGCTATTTGGGCTCTTTTTTGTTTCTATATTAATTTGAGAATAGTTTTCTTGTTTTGTTTTTTGTTTTTTTGGTTATATGAAGAATGACATAGTTAGTTTGATAGGAGCAGTGGTTGAATCTGTAAATTGCTTTGGGTAGTATGATTTCTTTCAGCAGTGCTTTGTAGTACTCCCGATAGAGCTCTTTCACCTTCTTGGTTAGTTGTATTCCTAGATATTTCATTTTATTCGTGGCTATTGTAATTTCAGAAGTTGATATTGGTCTACTTAGGATTTCAATCTCTTCCTGATGCAATTTTGAGAGATTGTATAGTTTCAGGAATTTGTCCATTTTCCCTAAATTTTCTAATTTGTGTACAGAGAGTTATTTATAGTAGTCTCTGAGGATCTTTTGTATTTCTGTGGGATCAGCTGCCATACCACCTTTGTTAATTCTGATTGTGCTTATTTGGATTTTATCACTAGGTGAGAGGCACATTTCTGAACCTCTCTGTTCTTCAGTTTTCTCATTTTTAAACCGAGAATGATACTACCTGTATTAGGCCATTCTTGGATTGCTACAATGAAATACCTGAGACTGTGTAATTTATAAGAAAAAGAGGCTTAGTTGACTCATGTTCTGAGGCTTTACTAACAGTATGGTGCCATATTCTGTTCAGCTTCTAGAGATGCCTCAGGAAGCTTACAATTATAGCAGAAACCAATGGGGGAGCAGACAAATGACATGGTGAAAGTAGGAGCATGCAAAAGAGTAGGTTGGAGGTGCCACACACTTTTAAACAAGCAGATCTCACAAGATCTCGCTCACTATTGCAAAGACAGCACCAAGTCATAATGAATCTGCTGCCATAATACAAGCATCACCCACCAGGCCCCACCTCCAGCACTGGGCTTACAACTCAACATGAGGTTCAGGCAGAGACAAATATTCCAGCTGTATTAGTACCTGTTTAACAGTGTTGCCATAGAAGTGTAAATATCACATACTAAGAGCTGCTGTCATTACCATCATCATCATCATCATTAGTGATTCTTCAATCTGATCTTTATCTCCCCTTACTCTAAGATCCATACCTACAGTGATTCCTCTTGTTATCCAACTCCACAACTCCACCAAGAAATTTTCTTGAACCAGACTAATGAAGCTGAGCCTGAGAGTTTTATTTACTTATGTATTGAGTATACAAGAAAGTATGTTGGATGCTGACTTCGCCAGAAGCAGATGCTGAATTGGAGTTTGTGGTACAACATGTTCATCCGCAGAAGGAAGCAAGATTGGACAGAAGGAGATGTGAACCGCAACTCAGGCACAGCAATTTCTCAACCAACCTACAGGGCTCTCTGAAAATAGTATCGTCCACTAAAATGCCCTATTTAAAGCCAAAATGGCTTTGTCTTTGTACTCCTACTGCTATCAATTCCTAGGAATCTAGAGGATTTAGTCAAGGTGTCTCTTGTGTCTACCAGAGACTGAATAATGTCTGCATAAGAAAATGAGCATAAGCTTAAGTCATATAAAGCTTACAGTTTAGTTGATGAGAGGAATCTGCATAAATAATGTTAACAGACAGAATATGTTTAAGCAAAATTACTAAGTGTTTTGAGAGTTCATTTAACAGAAAGATTACTTTTAGCTCAGATAAGAACATAAAATAATATCCATTGAGTGCTTTGAGTGTGTCAGGGACCATGTTGGATGTTGAGTTCACCAGAAGCTTAACTCCTAAAGCTAAGAAAATATTAAAAGATAGATTGAAATAGAAATTAATAAAGTCTTACATGATCAGTATATTCATAGTTCCCATTTAATTGAATTTTATGTCTTCAATTAAACTGGCATGATTATATCTGAGAGTCTGTATCAATGAAAGTCAAAGTATGTTCCACAGACTATAACGATCTGTGAATTGTTACCAGCCTGTAAGTAGACAAGTATAGACAGTAAAAGTAAGCATTTAGGAAAGTTCTTTTAGCAATTTGACAAAGCAGTTTTCTGTCTATTAACTCAAAGAATAAAAATGGGAGTTTGTATTTCGTACATCTGTATTTTTTCTACTTTATTTTTTTGGTAATACATTTTTATTGAGTTTGGCAAAAGTGTTTGTCTATAATGGATTATTTATTTTTCTCAGAAAAAAAATGCATGTTTCTTCAGTATAGACTGTTGAAAAAGCAGTGGTCAACATTAAATGTGACTTACATATCTCTTTAAACTTTAATCTCTTTCATGCTTATGATTATAAACTTTGATATAAGAAAGTATTTCATTTAAAGAATAAATAAACTACAAATTGCCTACATAAAGAATTATTTGACTTGAATCCAATTTTTTACTAACTTTCATTTAGTTACAGGAGATGTTGGCACACATGTAAAAATAACAAAATGAAATAAAACCAAAAAAGAATGATAAAGGTCCTTAGGATAGTGTTAGTAGAGAAATAATTTTCTGATAAAATAAGAATAATCCTCAAAATAAGTTATCAAGTGTGAACACAAAAATATAACTTTTGAAAAATTTTAACAGAATCCTCAAGCTATAAAAGAAAAGCATTGGGGATTAGCAGGCCAACATGCACTGAGCTGAAAAGAGGCTCTTTCCACAAAAATATCTTCTCATGATATTTTACAATAGACTGCTCTGCCACTGAGACCTGTTTCTCTTGCTCTTATGGAAACTCCCAGCCATCATAAATTATTTTTATTGGTCTGATGTGGGCTAAGCAAAGAAAAGAACTCAAACATTTAATATCTCAAACATAGAGGTATTAAATTAAAATTCAGCACACAGACAACATTAAATGAGGCAGTGGGAGCACATAAGTAGAAAAAGGTCCTGAAATATTTTGAAAGAAAATATTTGCATTGGTAATATAACAATTAAAATCCCTGATTTGCAATTTCTAAAGCAAGGCATTTTAAAAACAATGATGATAAAAGCAAAGTTCTTTTTAGAGGAATAAAGATGGCCTTGGACATTTTAAAGAAACCCTAATGCAATCAAATCAGATTTTACTGAATCAATACATTATTTGTGCTACAAATAATTTCTACCTGTCTAAAAGGAACCATCACAGTTATGTGGTTTTTGTTGGCTTTTTGTTTTGTTTTTAAGCAAACAGTGTCTTTAAAGTAAGGAGTTTATTTTAATCATGTTAAAACCTACCTGGAGATAGACAGTGGGTACAGACACTGGACAAATTCAAGGATGTGAGCTTTTGCGATCTTTATGTTCAACCAGCCTCAAAAGACAGCTCTCATCTTCATAGTCTCAAAATCTAGGTATTTTGTCTGAGTTCCAGTTCTGAAGACGGGAACTGAGAATGGATCAAAGGCTCATTTCAGCTGAATCAGTTCCTTTTCATCAGAAAAACACTATATTTCCTGCAAACTCCACCAACTAAACGTGTGTTTATATCTAATTGTCCAGAACTCTCCTATAACCATATCTACTATGGACCCTAGAAAATTGAGAATCTTTTTTTTTAATTAAAAACTGGGTACATTTTTCCACCAAACAAAATTGAGTTACTATTAATAAAGAAAAAAGAAGAAGAGATATTGCTTAGGAGATCAGCAGTGCTTGCACATGCAGATATTACTATCCCTATTTTCATACCAGGAGAATGAGGCTTCAGGAGGTTAAATAATTTGTCAGTGTCACTTAGCTAATAGGTGGATATCAGAGAATGAAGCCAGTTCTGTCTGGGGTCTCAAAACTTGTATGTGTTCCCTTCAGGAGACAGCCTCTGTGGGCGAAGAACAGAGACAACCAGGAAACGTCATTTAAGCACAGCTATCTTGTAACAAGACCTACAGAATTTAGACAGGGATTGTCTGTAGATTCCACTCATAAAAGGAAAGGAGAGCAAAGGTCTAAAGTGCTTGTTTATGCAATGTATGCAGCCAACAAAATAAGCTGTAAGTTGGCAAATAAGCATCATTTGTCTTTGCCTCTATTAGAATAAACATTTGGATTACAAGGAGAATAGGCACTTCTAAAAGTCTTCTGGTTCCTCCGACATTTTTATTAAGATGCCTTTCTCTAACCCCTTTACGTCATTCTCCTTTCTCTCCTCCCGTTTTCCTCATCTCCCTCTCCAGATGTACCCCCACCCCAACTCCACCATTGATTTTCCCACTGCCACCCAACATACACGTTTTTCAATACATCTTCCGTTCTGGGAATTTTCCAGACAAATTTCTCCTCACAGAGCCCAAGAGAAAATGAAGAGAAGATGCAAAAATGACCCTCCGTCCTAGCTGCAGGAAAGCTTTGTGTTGCTAGGGAACCAACGGTAGGTGCTAACCATCCCTCACTAAATGAGGGCACCTCCAAGCAGAACAATCCTTTATGTGGAAGAACCTAGACCGTAATTTCACTTCCTACCTCCAACTGGCTCTGTGCACATGTATGCTTTTATTCTCCAATAACAAGCAGTAGAAATGATTAAAAATAATTTTAGGGATGTGCAATTGCCCCTATAAGGAAGGTCAGAGAAGTTGTGTAGGATAACACGGAGCTACAAGGTTGAATGATTTCTAATCCTTCAAATGTTTAGACCGCTGTTGAGAGAAAAAACGGAGAAAAGAGAGAAGAGGGAATGGATTTTGTTCTGCATGGGAACAAACTAGAAAAATATTTAGATTAGATTTGGATTAAATATATGAATGAAAGACTCCTGCTGGAAGTTTTTACATTTCAACAGAGATAGACAGATAGCAGGAGTTAAATATGATGTCTTCTGCATATAACATATTGCTTCATCATTCACAAAACGTGTCTGCTGAATTGATTTTTTCTTATTTTTCTTATAGTGTTTTTGTCACAAACATATGTTGCAGGTTGTTTATTCACATCTTGCCTGAAGGTACCTAAACTTAGAGGTCTAGGATTGTATCATTTGAGGGTGAAGGAAGAGATAATAAAAAATCGTACAATACAGAGGAGTGATTTATTCATTGAACAAACATTTATGTGCCACTTATATACCAGGCTCATTCTAGATATTGTAACAAAAAAATCTGACCTCATGGAGTTTATATACTGGTGGAAGAGATGCTTAATAAACAATATAAGTAAGAAAAATGTATACGTTGGATAATACCATGCTAATCAAGGGGGGCGTAATACCATTAATGACAAGAAATACAAAATGCAGGGCCAGGTACTGGGCACACCTGAGGCATTCAGATGTTTGAAAGAAGAAACATCCAGGTAGAGTGAAAAGCAGGTGAGAGGCTCTGTAGCAGGAGTGCCCTTGATATGGGCAAAGAGGTTAATGAGCTGGAGTATTGGGAATGAAGAGGAGTCTGGTGGGAATGTAGTCAGAGGGCTCACAGGGCAGAGGGGGCAGACATGAGAAGAGGGAAAAATCCTGGAAAGCCTTGTAGTTTATAAAAAGGACATTTGCTTTCCTCCGTGAGAAGCAGTTGGAATCATCATGTACTCTTCCACTTATTCCAGTATCCTTTGCAGCGGGGTTCATGCCATATACCTAGCTGTCAGCAATGGATCATGAGCAGGAGTAATATGTGTCACCTCTGGGCCAATGCAGCAAGGAGACCTTGTGCTTCCTCCATATCTTTCTGCCCTACTGCCCATAACCTTCAAATTCAACTGTCCCACATAGAAATGGATGCAGACCATCTGGTCTACATCAGATTTTACTTCAGTGAAAAATATAAGTTTTGCTGCCTTAAGCTGCTGAGATTGTTTGGGTACATTTGGTTCTGCAGCAGAACCTGACCTGCCTGGTGCATATGGAGGTAGAGCCATCAGGAGAGTTTTTGAATAGCAGAGTGGCATTATTTGCCTTACAGTTTTTTGTTTTGTTTTGTTTTTGAGATGGAGTCTCACTCTGTTGCTCAGGCTGGAGTGCAGTGGCACAATCTCTGCTCACTGCAACCTCCACCTCCCTGATTCAAGCCATTCTCCTGCCTCAGCCTTCCGAGTAGCTAGGACCACAGGCATGTGCCACCATGCCTGGCTAATTTCTGTATTTTTAGTAGAGACAGAGTTTTACTATGTTGGCCACGCTGGTCTCAAACTCCTGATTCAGGTGATCCACCTGCCTCGGCCTCCCAAAGTGCTGGGATTAAAGGCGTGGGCCACTACTCCTGGCCTATCTGCCTTACGTTTAAACAAGATGACTGCAGCGCCCATGGGATAGTCTATAGGAGGGAGTGGCAAATGGAGAAGGAAAGATGCTTAGTAGGAGTCTATTGCGCTGGTTCAGGTGGAAAATAATGGTATTTGGGCAAAGATTATGGTGGTAACAGTGATAAGAAATGGTCCAATTCCAGACACATTGCAGAGAGTGAAAGTAAGGTGAGGGTGAGAGAGAGAGCGAAGAGACAGGTGTTTTTTATTTTTTTATTTTTTATTTATTCATTTATTTTTTTTTTTAGACAGAGTTTCGCTCTTGTTACCCAAGGTGGAGTGCAGTGGCACAATCTTGGCTCACTGCAACCTCCACCTCCTGGGTTCAAGCAATTCTCCTGTCTCAGCCTCCCGAGTAGCTGGGACTACAGGCTGCGCCACCATGCCCAGCGAATTTTTGTATTCCTAGTAGAGACAGGGTTTCACCATGTTGACCAGGATGGTCTCGATCTCCTGACCTCGTGATCCACCCACCTCGGCCTCCCAAAGTGCTGTGATTATAGGCGTGAGCCACCATGTCCGGTCTAAGACACAGGTTTTTGACCTGAGGAAGTAAACTAGAAAGATGGAGTTGCCATTGAATGTCTGGGAGAGAGGAATGATCAGAAACCCGGTTTTATTAGAGATGCCTATTATACATTCAAAGGTTATTAAGCAGGCAAGTGAATGTATGCACCTGGAGTTCAGGAGAAAGGACTGAGCTTCTCATGTGTAGTTAAGAGTCATCACCACGTAGATTATTTTAGCTACAAGACTGGGATAAGAGTCCCAAGGAAATAAGTATGTATGGAGAAAAAAGAAACCTGTAAATATGGTACTTAGTGAAAAAAGAACACCAATTCTAGAAATAACTTCTAGGTCAATTTATCCTGATAAAGTTCATCTAAGAAAAAGTAGACAAATGCTGTGCAGAAGAATACTTTGGCAAATCATTTTTAATATTCCGGAACCTAAAAGGAGGCTGTATGTGATAGTGAACTCAGAGTCGTGAGTTTTCACTTGTGAATTAGGACTGATCTAAAAAGAAGTTATGCAAAGATGTTTATACAGGATCAAAATGTGTAGAGAGAGGATTGAAAGCCGTTTGTATACATAAAGGGCATCCATTACCGATTGGAAGAGAAAGCACTTGTTAAATTACAATCAGGCATTTTGGCACCTAAATAAGTACTGCCAGCTGCTTTGCCTACATGCTGGTCACGCAGCAAGGTGGTGAGAAAGACCAGCAGGCTTTTTCCTAGTGCTACCTCTGGAGGGGAACAGGCGATGTCTCACTCTGACTTGGTTCTATTTGCACATGTACATACCACTCTTTTTGTTTACTGGTAAAGGATCCAAGCGGTCATTAGATTAAATAACATGAGTATGTGTATATATGTTTGCAAGTGTGTGTTTTCCGGATCAGCTAGCTGCCGCAACAACCTGGTTACTCTTGTGGCTGAACACAATCAAGGGTTTATTTCTTTATCCTGCTACAGTCCAACTGGACATTTGGTGAGTCATCTTCCATGTAGTGGTTCTGATATCTAATTCCACTATTTTCTACGTACTCACAGTTTTCCATTAAGCCTCTGCATCCAGGCAGGGAATAAGAGAAGAGAGTGAATGTGAAACATTTCATAGGAGCTTTTAAGGTATTAGACCTGGAAGTTACGTTCACTTCCATTCATATTTCGTGGGTCTAAACTCAGTCTACACTTTCACCTAACTTCAAGGTCAGCTGAGAGAAGCTGTCCAGCTGTGTGCAGGGAGAAGAATGGGTTGGGTCACCATCTGACCATTCTCTGCCACGTATGAAGTCTTCCCATATTATCCACAGTCTTACCCAAATCTTGGGTAGATTCATATATCTAAACTTACAAATTCAACGTAGATTTGTGACAAAACAGCCTCAGGCAGATGGCTAATTGAATTCGAGACTATTCATTTCTGTTTCCACCAGCCATAAGACTGATGTAATTTCTCTTTAGAACATACCTTGGAACTGGTCCAGAACCTTTATTAACTAATTACTATTACAAAATTAAACTTGTTGGGATGACCCCATACAGTTCCAAGAATTGAATATCTAAAAATGGGAGCATCATACACTGGGGGAACTAGGGGAGGGACAGCGGGGGGTGGGGAGTTAGGGAGGGATAACATGGGGAGAAATGCCAGATATAGGTGATGGGGAGGAAGGCAGCAAACCACATTGCCATGTATGTACCACCTAGGCAACAATCTTCCATGTTCTTCACATGTACCCCAAAACCTAAAACACAATAAAACATATATTTTTTAAAAAAAGCTTTTTCTTCAATGGGTCATTGTTGAGTAGGAGTAATAAGCATACAGAACAATATCACAGGTATCAGACGTTATAAAAATTAATTCTAATTGGCATGGCAGAGCTTGGGGCACCATCCTGGAAAATATCAAATAGGAGATGGTACATAAAATGAAAGTTAGAAGATGAGAGAGAATTTTCCAAGTAGAGAAGAAAAAGAAGAGAATTACCGAAGAGGAAGTTATACAGACCATCAGAGCTGAGCTTGGAAGGAAAATGGACATTGTTCCACAAGTCAAGAGGAGTCATAAAGAAATGAGCGAGGGACAAGATTCAGTTTATATCACAGGAAGATCACTTAGGCAAAGAGAGGCTATAGATTGGACCTGGGAGGAACAGCAGACAGGCAAGCAATTAGGATGCTCTTGAAATCACACATAAAGGATGGAAAGAAGATAGGTTTAATAAGCGTTCCACTTGGAAACATAAAATCAATAGGCCTTGATAACTTTGAAGGGAGGGAGGCAGGGGAGGAAAAAGAAATGTAAAAACGAATGCATTTACCTTTTTATCCCTAATCCTTGGCATGGTGCCTGGAACACAGCAAGTGTTGCTTTGTTGCTTCTGCCCAAGGGAAGTGGTTTCAGAAGATTGAGAAGGTTTTTAGCTATAAAACAAATTTCTTTCTCAAAAGCTCTCTAATCTTGGACATTTGGTTAATAAGGATTAAAACCCTTTCATTATAACACTTTGTTGTTGAGGCTATGGGGAAATGGGCACTCTTGTATATCACCGGTGGGAGAGTAAATGGGTGCAAGTCCAATGGAAGGTGATTTGACAATATCTGTTGAGATTATATATGCATGTACCCTTGAGCCCAGTGAGACTATTTCTGGGAAAATTTCCTACAGATATATTTACACATGGTCAAAATGACTTCTGAAAGTATTCTTTATTGCATATATTTTTAACAGCAAAGATTAAAATAACTCCAATATTCCTAAGTAGGAAACTGAGTATATAATTTATATATATATATATATATATATATATATATATATATCCATAAGATGGAATTCTGTGTAGGTGTAAAAATATGAAAAGAATAAATATGTTTCTGTGTATTGATAAAGATCTTCAAGACATTTAAAGAAAGTAAAATGGGAACAGTTCATCTGATATGCTACTTTTTGAGAAAAGAGGATATAATAATTTATGTTTATTTTTTCTTTTACATGCATAAAAATTCTTGAATAAGACAAAACAAACAAGAATTTAAACCATATGGATGTATTACCTATTCAAAAAATCAAATTAAAAATACTATCTCTTTCCACAGTTGTTTAAAAAGTATGGTACTCCTGTCACTCCTAACTTTATTTCTTGTCCCCTAGTTCCAGGTAACACACTAACAAATTTGCCTCCAGGGACTCAAAACAACAGCTCCTTGTATAAGAGCAATCTTTGCGAGGAGGAAGTGTAGGTAGAGGGAGCAGAGATGGCAAGTCTTGAGAATTCTGAATGCCTACAGAGGCAAGAGAAGGGGGGTCACAGGTGAAAGAAAAGTGCATAGGGCACCGAAGAAGAACCTTGCCAGCTTCGTGATAGCGCACCATATTCAGAATACGTGTGTAATTTCTTTGGCTGTTTATCCAAAAGAAAATGCCACTTTATTATGGCCTTTTCACTGGACACATGGCCATTAGTTAATCAGAAGTATAGGCAGAGTTTTCTGGAATTGAAATATTAATAAACCTGAAGTTTATGGTTCCTTGAAATTTTCCTTTAGGTATTTCATAAAAATTGGATCGCTCTTAAATGTCAAGGCAAATTTGCCTGGATGCTCTGGTAATTTGCCAACCTGTGAGATCTTCATTTCAAGATTTTTGACAAATTTGACTATTTGAAGGTTGGTGTTTGGTCAAAATCTATGGACCCAAAATAATTAACCATCTCTATCCAATCAGCACTTATTCCTACAGGAAACCATGACCCCATCAGAGCAATCAACTCTTCTATTACCCAGTTTACACCACCGACATTCTTCATGATCCTAGAAGATATTCTAAAGTAACTTCTCATAACACAGATAGGCTCTATATCAGCAACTCAAAAAATGTTTATTCTCAATAAAAGCTACATTGCTCACTTAGTTCACCAACAAAACTTTGTAACTGAGTGGCAGAGAATTAAGAAGGGATTTACAAACAGTAAATAAAGGGAGAGTCTTAATTTGCCCCCTTACTACACTCAGAGATCTTTAGAAAGTCACATGGAAGATACTTGTTGATAATCTAGAATCAAAATCAACATCACAGTCAAGCTCCTAGTTTCAATCACACCACCCAACTTCTTCACCATCACCAGCATTCACTCTGAAATTATGAAGGCAGCTTCTGCCATTTTAATCCAGCATAAATTCTTCCATTCCTATTGTTCAATAGGACCTCTTGCTATATTCATTTTTCCTCCATCACATACCTCTCTGACATTTTTTTATGAAATTCTGGAAAATACACTGTCACCTCACACAAGGGTAGAAGCTGGTATTATCTGTCCCCAACACACGCCCTCAGACCATGGGGAAGGAGGCATAGTGAATGTCATTTCCACAGATGGTTGGAAAAACCCACGGGCCTCAAGAAATGACTGCACTCATGAAGCTACGGCAGATTTTGAAGCCACCAGTTTTTCATTTGCTGTTTCTGCATGAAAGCCTCCTACCACCCATCTGTTCACGCTTCAGCCATTACTACTAATCAGGGGGATCTGCTGACCTTTGGAGCAGAATTTTATTTTCTTGGTATTATTATTTTCTTTACTAAGAAATTAGACTCCAGGCTTGACAAAGGGCAGGGATAGAAGGAGAAGCAGAGCTTCCAAGTTGTTGGGTTTTCTCTTTCCTACGTCTTAGACAACTGTTCCCACCCAAGCCACATCTCTAGGCAACATTCCAAAACAGGTTAAGTGTGCCTTCTTCTGTTGGTAACCATTGTATAGCTTCAGAAATCTCTTTTTTTCAACCCAAATGCCCATCGATGATAGACTGGACAGGGAAAATATGGCACATATACACCATGGAATATCATGCAGCCATCAAAAACGATGAGTTCATGTCCTTTGTAGGGACATGGATGAACCTGGAAACAATCATACTCAGCAAACTGACACAAGAGCAGAAAATCAAACACTGCATGTTCTCACTCATAGGTGGGTGTTGCACAATGAGAACACATGGACACAGAGAGGGGAGCACTACACAGTGGGGTCTGTTAGGGGGAAATAGGGGAAGGACAGTGGGGGGGCAGTTGGGGAGAGATAGCATGGGGAAAAATGCCAGATATAGGTGATGGGGAGGAAGGCAGCAAATCACAGTGACACGTGTGTACCTATGCAACAATCTTGCATATTCTTCACATGTACCCCAAAATCTAAAATGCAATTTAAAAAAAGTAAAAATAAAAATTAAAAAAAAGAAATCTCTTTTTTTAGACTCTTAAGTAGAATAGAATCTCTCTTTTTCAATGCTGCTTCATCACAGTATTTTTTTTTTTCGCTCTGCCTTATAATTGTAGCCAGTCAGGTCCTCCGGATGGTAATTTTTCTCAAAGAAATGGACCATGTCTTACTCATCTGCAGCCATCGTGGCCCTCAACACTGCCAAGGCATTTGGCAAGTAGTGGGTTCACATAAAACATCTGCTTATATTTTCACTCATGCACATCAGGAATCATTCCTCTGGTATCGGTATTTAGATCTACATAAGAACTTAGAGATGATCAAGCCTTATAAAATCCTCTAGTTTTGATTCATGTTTGATTTCTAGTTCTGTTATAAATATCTACCTCCCACATCAATATTTTTATGGCTTTAAATGTTATTACATTTTTGTTTGCCACATTATGCCATGGTTGTTAGTATGAGGCACATTTGATACTTCTGTTAAAAATGAAAATCTCTGGGTTGATAGACCATCCTTAACTATTAGTCTTCTTAGTGGAGAAAGAAAAGCTAAAATTTCTTGACTAAACTTGAGGCTGTCACAGCTCCTCCTATGGTTCTGGATCTTATCAATGAATCAGTGATTCAAATGGTAAAGTTGGTTTTGAAAAATTGTTGAGGGCAGGAAATGAATGATGAAAATGATCAGAAAAAGCACAAGCAGAGAGTGAACTTTGCACTTAGGAGACCTTTCATTCACCCAACAAGTGATTACTGGGCACTTCCCGATATGGTTTGGATTTGTTTCCCTGCTCAAATCTCATGAGAATTGGAGGAGGGGCCTGGTGGGAGGTGATTGGATCACGGAGGCAGTTTCCCCCTTGCTGTTCTCATGACAGTGAGTGAGTTCTCACAAGATCTGATGATTTAAAAGTATGTGGTACATCCTTCTTCTCTCTCTCTATCTTTCTTCTCTGCCACCATGGGAAGAGGTGCTTCCTTCCCCTTTGCCTTTTGCCATGATCGTGAGTTTCCCAAGTCCTCCAAGTCATGCTTCCTGTACAGCCTGTGGAACTGTGAGTAAATTAAACCTCTTTTCTTCATAAATTACCCACTCTCAGGTAGTTCTTTATAGGAGTGTCAGAACAGACTAATACACCTCCTATACATAGGAGCTGTCCTTGCCTCCATGGAACTTTTTCTATCTGGCAGGGGAGACTCATGTTAATCAAATATTAAACACATTTAGACACAGAAGAACTTCTTTGAACCGCTCCTTAACAGTTTGAGAGATTAAACGACACTCTGCCTGCGTTCTGTAAACTTCCTGAGCCACTGAACACTCTGCCAAGACCCCCACTCCTGTTCCGCTTCCCTGCTTTCCAAGACTCACTTGTGTTTACTCCCAAACCCGTCGGTGCCAGTTGTATAATTTATTGTAATTAAATAATTTAGTTACATATTATGCAAATTATGAAAGATGAGTGTAAAAAGAGTTGTTTCCATGAAAACTATATGAATGCTACTGAAAGACGCAATCAAGACAAGCAACTAAAAGAGGCCATTAAATTCAGCGTGGGCGAGGCAACTGTAAAAGACTGGGGAGACAAACACAAAAGAGAATTTTGCCTTCAGAGTGACTCTCAAATGTCGTTTAGTTCTCTTTAAAAAAAAAAACAAAACAGCTGGAAAACAGGCTGGGCATGGTGGCTCACGTCTATAATCCCAGCATTTTGGGAGGCTGAGGCAGGCAGGTCACAAGGTCAGGAGATCAAGACCATCCTGGCAAACATGGTGAAACCCTATCCCTACTAAAATACAAAAAGCTGGGCATGGTGGCACGCACCTGTAATCCCAGTTACTCAGGAGGCTGAGGCAAGGGAATCTTGAACCCGGGAGGCAGAGGTTGCAGTGAGCCGAGATAGTGCCACTGCACTCCAGCCTGATGACAGAGCAAGACTCTGTCAAAACAAAAATAAAACAAAACAAAACTCTGAAAACTGCAGATACTGCAGTCTTGAGTGTGATTGATACAAGAAAGATCATGGACGACTTTAGTCAGTGAATACCAAACAGAAAGTAAGGAACTGGGGCTGAGCACAGTGGCTCACGCCTATAATCCCAGCAGTTTGGGAGACTGAAGTCAGTGGATCACTTGAGGTCAGGAGTTTGAGACCAGCCCGACCAATATGGTGAAACCCCATCAGTACTACAAATGAAAAAAATTAGCCAGGCATAGTGGCGTGCCCCTGTAATCCCAGCTACTCAGGAGGCTAAGGCAGGAGAATTTCTTGAACCCGGGCGGCGGAGGTTGCAGCGATCTGAGATCACACCACGTCCTCCACCCTGGCTGACAGAGTGAGACAAAGAAAGAAAAGAAAAGAAAAGAAAAGAAAGAAGGAAGGAAGGAAGGAAAGAAAGGGAGAAAGAAAGAAAGAGAAAGAAGGAAAGAAGGAAAGGAAGGAAGGAAGGAAGGAAGGAAGGAAGGAAGGAAGGAAGGAAGGAAGGAAGGAAGGAAGAGGAGAAGGAGGGAGGGAGGGAGGAAGGAAGGAAAGGAGGGGGTCTACATCATAAGAGTGGAAAGTAGATGTATATTTATGTTCTGACTTAAAATAGAACATTTAAATATATGTTTTACCCACCCCCTCCCTTCCCAATTTACTGCTTTAAAAGATTTGATTAACCAACAACCAGTCTTAGACTATTCAGATAAAACATTTTCCTCTGAACATAAGGTGTTTTTCATCCATGACCCTGAGGTTCAACTGGTCGTGGTTTTTCTCTGGTCACTCCATCTGAAGAACAAACAAACTTTCAGTGACTGGGGGAAATTTGCCTGCTGATTTAGAAGCAACAAGTGACAAAATAAAATAAGAATCAGCAAAGATTTTAAGCACATGCTCATTTAAACCTTCCGAAATATTTCTTAAAATATTTACCATATGTACTGTTAAACACGCACCATCTATTTGGAACTTGGAGCGATGTAGTTTGTAGAACTCTATGAGCTTCTGAATCTGTCACAAGGACAAACATTTGATCGATAAACTTTTCTAATACTTTCCGGAATCAGGCAGGGAGTACTCTATGCTGCCGTGTCAATAATCACAATTATTGAAATCGCTATTATCTCTAAAAATGTTGGCATTATTTCATAATGAAATATACAAATAAAAATATACAATTTGTTAATTTTTTTAATTAATGCCTATTAAAGATCTGCCAGAAACATTCCTGTCCTGCTGAGTACCCCAAGTAATTATGTAATCACAGTTGCAATACTTGCTACAAAAGAAAAGTACCCTGCATAAAGAATCCCTAACAGGGTGACCCACGCTGGTCAGGGTGTTCTCAAAAGGCTTCCTTGATGAGATACTGTTCAGTTGTGGCTTGAAGGATGAGTAGAGTCAGCTAGTCTCATGTGGAGAGAAGCAGGGGCTTGGAGAAGGGCACTCAGGTAAAAGGAATAGCATGTGCTAAGGTCCTGAGGCAGGAGGAAACTGACTCTTTCAACAAACTGAATAACCTGAGTCCAGATTGACTGGAACAGAAGGTAGACATGGTGTGTGTGTGTGTGTGTGTGTGTGTGTGTGTGTGTGTGTGTGTGTTTGGGGGGCAGTGGTAAGGAACAGAATGATAGAATAGAAGGAAGATGAGTGTTTTTAAGAGCCTGAGTCAGGGAGCACGAATGGAGGATGAGAAAGCAGAACCTGCTCCCTTAGTTTACATACGACATAGCCAAGTGTCCTTCCAACTCCTCAATACACATTGCAAAGAGGCTGAAGTCAGAAGAATTATATCTTCTCTTCTGTCATAAAATAATTCATTTCAGCCCCATTTCCTGGACTTTCAAGATAATCATGTTCTATGCCAAGTATGGCTACTCTGCACTCAGACTATTCCAGCAGTTTCCACACTGCCATGCAGCTCTCCCACCTCCCACCCACACGAACAAAGCCATTCTGGTCAGCTACTTCAGGGACCATCTCTGTGCTACACAACTCTTGCCTTCCCTCAAACACTCCCCCACTTCACTCCTCCCTGCTCAGCTCCTTGCCCCCGCCACTTCCTGGCCCTCCTACCATTCCACCAGAAAAAAAAAAAAAAAATTACCCAGGCCTCCAGCCAGGAAAAGTTGTTAAACCCTGTCCTCTGCAACTTCACAGCACATTTGCTTTAATACCAAAAGAGGATTCATCTTGGCCAATGAGAAACAAATGAATATGCAGTGATTCGCCACATGCTACAAAGCCTTGCCAACAATTCCCACTGTTATGTTCTTCTCTGTTTTTATAATCAATTAAAAAGGTTTGGTTCATTAGGAACATTTTTTCCCCTCCTGAAAATGGAAAGAAAAAGCAAGCAGCTCTCAGAAGAGGCACAAAGCTCTTCTGAGAACTGTCTAGCAGACAGAGCTTCTTACAGTAACACTTTATTTTCATGCTTCTTTAATGCAGAATTGACAATGGGACTCCCACTGAAGCCCTCACAGCAGCCTCCATCACCCTAAATAAAAATGACGATGTTGCCAAATATAGGTCACAACTAAGATGTCAACCTCAAAGCCTACCCCGAAGGAGGGAGAGTGGAAAGAGTTCCCCTCCCCTTTGTTTCCAGGATAAATCCTCTCTTCATTCCTGCACCTTCTAATCCAACTCTCCATTTCCTTATTTAGATGAGCAACCCTTATGCATTTAGGGAATTATTCTTCAGCAGAGACACCATAGGTATCAGCTTTCTCAGAGTTGGATTGTTCTTCCCAGAAACCAGAGGGAGCCTCATTGGTTTGAATGCTCGCTTGTGGGTGAGCCCGGGAGATGTGGAAGGCGGCTCATGACTAAGCAGCGTGACATCGTTCACAGAAGTACTCGACATCCACTCATCACCAGCAGCAGATTGAAACTAATGTTTTAAGAGATTTTCAAGCTGCTGGGAAATTGTGGGTTTGAGAAATGTTCTTTAAAGCTTTTGCATTTTAAATTTCATTTCAGCCAAGATGTTGAAATGGTAACTAGAAGCAGGGACAAAGGACTGATCGTTCACACATTCCTTGCAGCTGC
This sequence comes from Cebus imitator, assembly GCF_001604975.1. NCBI lineage: Eukaryota > Metazoa > Chordata > Mammalia > Primates > Cebidae > Cebus > Cebus imitator. Next base: position 6,065,631 of record NW_016107406.1, read on the forward strand.
TCTTCACTACCCTCACCCCTGGGTCCTTCCGAAGGGCCTTCAGTCTGTTACAGTGCTAAAGCCCCACCCTGGTGTGGTGTGGGAAGAAGTCACAAGGGGATCTTTCTGCTCCTTGTGATTTCTTCCCACACCACACCAGGGTGGGGCTTTAGCACTGTAACAGTCCGGCGGAGAGTCTGCTGTGGTGTGGCTGGGGGTTGGTGCAGGCAGCTCGGTAGTGAAAGTCAAAAGCAAATGTGGGTAATGTCAATGCTGTTTTATTAAGCAAGAGAAGCGTCAGGAGTCACAGCCGGGCAGGGAGCACAGCGAGCAATGTTGAGGCGCTCTGCTGGCTTGCTCTGTGGGAATTCATGCCGAACCACGTTCGTTCACACCTGACCATGTTACATAGGCAGGGCTGGTATCCAGATCATGAGAATACTAGGAAATAAGAAGATGTTATTATCAAGTGTAACCAAGCTGGAATTTGAGAAAGTCCCAAGGTAAAAAATGTTCATCTAGTCCAAATCAATAAATAGGCAGGGTAAGGTCAAGCTGCTAAAGGAAAAAGGCACATTAAAGTAGTCATCTTATAGGGAAGGGGTAGTGCATCATCATGGTCAAGGTAATGGGCCACGGAATCACAGAGAGACATGGTCACAAGTCTTCCTCCACCACGTTTTATTCCGTGGTTCCATCAGTGAGTGGAGCCAATGGTAGCAACTAGCTCGTAAGTTAGCCTATATTAAATAAGATAAACCAGGAAAAATACTTAACCCACTTTTTATTAGAGAGTATTTTGAAAAGAGTATTAATCCTTGTTTTGTGCATTAAGGGCAACCAGATCCCACCCCCTGCCAAATGCAGAGTTCAACACCACCACCACCCCAAAATGCGAGGTTTCCATAGGGTCCTAGTCTCACATGCTTGGGATGCTCTGAATATGCCTCTTATCATTCCCATGCACCTGTATGATTAATACATAGCTTCCTGATTCCCTGTCTTCACTGATTTTTCCATTTAATTTATCATCCTCCAAATCCTTCTCAGGCTAGCTGTCACTTGATATTAGATGTTGACTGGGGAGAACATGGCTTCTCTGGATAAACTGGTATTACCCCCGGATAAGCAATAAAGCCATCTGGAATGACTGATGGATCATCTGTGTGTGAGTCTAGTCAAATATGCAGAGTTCTAAGATAGGACAGAAAGGAAACACACCAGTTCCAGTCTTATCCTGTCTCTGATTAAGCAGTATAAAGGGAAAAGTCTGTAATTGATGGAGAAATATGACACTTCTTATTAGAAAGAAGGAAGAAATGGAGAGGCAGCCTCCAACCCTCACTGGCATTGCAGTTCTGTTCCAGAAGGAGTATTGCTATAGAGCCAAGGAGGAATAGCAATGTACCACACAAGTCTGGTTTTCCCACACGAAAAATTACTAAAATAAAAGTCACACTCTTTAATACCAACCTAAGATAAGTGTCAATATAAAAATGAAGTATTTAGTAACTGCATAATTATTTAACACATTTCTCCAAGTAACTCAAATTGTTTATAAACTGGCTAAAAAACACCAGAGAGAATATTTTACTTAAATAAACCCAAGTGTTTCATTGCTAACTTTGAACTCACTTCTCAGATTTTGCCTAGCAGCATCTAGAGTAAGTCAATACTAGATGTCTTCATGGGCCTTATAGAATCCTTTGTCAATGTCCTAACAAGTTTACCATTTGGATTTCCCACTCAATGAATACAGTATTTAAATCTCCTTTGATCAGCCATTTTAGAAATGGTTTCCCATCATTCTATTGGCACAAACTATATTCTCTGAAGAGCGAGTTAAAAAGGATTCCCTGGAACTCTAGGGAACTTTCTTCACATGGAATTATGAGGAGCTGAGGATCCACATCAAACTCATTTCTATAAACTAAGCCGTGATCTGAAGCCATTTACCTCTCCAACTTGGTCTCTTTCTACCCCCTCCTTTCCAGTCTCTCAACAGTCTACCACAATAGACAGAGCTTGTTCAGTGACTCTTCATGCCCATTCTCCTCTCCAGTTCACATATGCCTTTCTCTCTACTCAGAGAATCTTATTTCTTCTCCTTACCTGGGCAATTCCTGCTGACCCTTTCAATCTCATCTCAGACCTTGCTTCCTCCAAGGTTCTTCCCTGTCCTACCAATTAAGTGTGTTATATGTCCTTCACATGTGATTCTCTGCCGAAGTGTACATTTCCCATCTCAGCATTCATCGTCAACTTATTAGCTGAGACTCTTTCATTGCAAGATGTGAAAGTCAGCTTGGGGGAATGTAAGCAATATACAGATACGGTGTCATCTTACAGAGGAAAGAACTAGAACCAGGAATTGAAAGTTGGCAGGATTCTCTCTCTCTCTCATATTTTTGCTAACATCTGCATATCTACTTCCTTCCTGCAGTCTGTGGGTTAGTGTTCTCTGCTTCCTTTGCCATATGGAAAAATGCAGCAGGCCACAGATCTAGCCATATGTGGAAAATGAAATGCCCTTGAATGATGCTCCCACATTTCTGCCATAATCTTATTGGCTTCGGTTAGATTAGGCATCTAATGGAGGGCCCACTTTAGAGAAGAGTGCAGTAACTAATGGATCAGTTGTTACACAAGAAGGCATGCAGCCCCGTCTTATTTATAATTGCCTACTTATTTGTCTGTATCCTTCACCATCAGTAAGCTTTCTGAAAGTAGGTTCCCCTAACATATCTATCTCATTCACCACTGCATCCTCAAGAAATTGTACCAGACACATGAAAATGCTCAATTTGTGATATAAAAGAAAGAGATGCCTGTATGGTTCCCTCGATATCAGTGACTTCTTTCTAACTCCCAAACTCACTCTCATGCCTCTCTCTCTCTTTCACACACACACATACTCACTCACACTACTCCTACTATTACCAACTACTTTAGTTGGTGATCTCCTATATCCCTTCTATATTTTAACCACTGTAAAATCTTTCTTTATCCTCCACAAAGAGTCCCAGGGACTTTGCACTTTATAAGTCTCTCCGCCTGGGCTAACAAGAAATATAAATTATTTATTTCTTATTATGTTGCAGGTATAGCAATAGGCATGTTACACACTTTGTGTTTAATCTTTATAGCATTCAATATTTCCCTCAGCTAAAGCTCAGAAATATCTGCATAACTTGTTCGAGGTCACAACTAATAAATAACCCTAGTTCATCTGAGTATTAAACCTGTTATCTGTCTACTTTGTAATCTCTCCACTCATGCAGTCCACTAGGCTGTACACTCCTCAAATTCAAGAAGCATAGCTAAATTCATTTCTATATCCTCAGAGTCTAGTATATTTCACATGTCATATAAACATGTTAAGTATGCTTGATAAATATTCGTTGTGCAATGAGTACATGAATAAATGAATAAATGAATAGATGTACCCTACCTGGGGAAAAAGGATGCATTCACCACAGTAAAGTTTTTTTTTCTGTCCCAACAACTTTGTAGACTTTATATGTCAATAAAATACTCAATCCAAATAAAAATAATTTTGTATTAGTTCTATAAAGGTCATATGGATGGAGAACTGGAGAAGCAACTTCTATCATATAAAATCTCTCTTTAAGAAAAACTGTAAAAGCTGCATGTGATAATAATAAAATAAAATAATACAGCAGCTATTTCAGGCTTTGAAAAAACAACCAAGGTAACTAGAAGTTAGGCAGCAGAGGCAGAAAGGAAAGAGATTCTCAGGAAAGTGGGGGCTAGCACAGTGTGCAGCTACTGCTGGTTCAGCATTTGATAAATCCCAAGATTTGTGAAGCAAGAAGCTAAAAACTAAGCCAAACGTAGCTACCAAGAGACTAAAATGCTAAGTAGAGCTTACAGCTCTCCTACAGAGCTAAGGAGACAAAAATTGGCATTCAGGGCCTGCCAAGGACAAGGGAGGGGCCCTGGTTAACACTCCACCTTTTTAGTTGAAATTCCTGAATATCAGCACTCAGGGACTCAGGAAGAACTGAAAATAGACCAGCTTCCTGCAATAAATACAATCAATTAACCAATTAATTAAATCCTTTCTGGAAAAATATAAATTGTCCAAGCATTTAAAAATTAAATGTAAAGTCTAGAACTAAAATATACGACTAAGACTACAATGAGTATGTTCATTAGCTTGAGATAATCATTTCACAATGTAGGCATATATCAAAGCATTACATCAAACACCATAAATATATATAATTTATTGTCAATTATAATAAATTAATAAAGCTGAAATTTTTAATTGGATTAAATTTTTTAAATAAAATTAATAACTCAGTAAATGGGCTACTATTAATACCAGGTTAAACGCAATTGAGGAGAGAATTCGTAAACTGGAAGATAGTTCAGTACAAAATATCGAGATAGAAACAGAGAGAAAAATATTTGATGGAAAACACCAAAAAGAATGTAAGAGACGGACAGGCCACGGAGAAAACATCCAGCACACATGTAGTTGGCGTCTCAAGAGAATAGAAAAGAGAAAATGGGTGTAATTGGTATTTAGAAATATTGACCAAAAATATGTTAAAACTGACAAGTCATCACACTAAAGATTCATGAATCTCTACAAATCCCAAGTAGGGTAAATACAAAGGAAACTACAATTAGGTGTATTGTAGTAAGCCTACTGAAACTAAAAACAAACAGAAGATCTCAAAAGACCCAAACTAACAGAACTATAAAGAAAACAGGCAAATCCATAGTTATAGTTGGAGGGTTTTTGCTTTTTGCAGTGTTTTTTAAATTTTTTTTTAATTTTTTCTTTATTTCTTCTTAAAAAAACGGAATACATGTGCAGAACATGCAACTTTGTTACATAAGTATATATGTGTCATGGTGGTTTGCTGCACCTATTGACTCATCCTCTGAGTTCCCTCCCCTCATCCCTACCCCTCAACAGGCCCTGATGTGTGCTGTTCCACTCTCTGTGTCCATGTGTTCTCAATGTTCAAGTCCCACAACTCCCACTTATGAGTGAGAACATGGGGAGTTTGATTTTCTGTTCCTATGGTAGTTTGCTGAGGATGATGGCTTCTAGCTTCATCATACAAAGGACATGATTTCATTTCTTTTTATGGCTGCATATTATTCCATGGTGTATATGTACCACGTTTTCTTTATCCAGCCTGTTATTGATGGGCATTTGGGTTGGTTCCATGTCTTTGTCATTGTAAATAGTGCTGCAGTAAACATACGTGTGCATGTGTCTTTATAGTAGAATGATTTATATTCTTTTGGGTATATACCCAGTAATGAGATTGCTGGGCCAAATGGTATTTCTGGTTCTAGATCCTTGAGGAATCACAATACTGTCTTCCACAATGGAGGTTTTAAACATACCTCCTTCAATAATTAAAATTTACTCTTAGAGTTACTGATAAAAGAGAGAACCAGCAAATAAAAATGCAATGACATATGAAAGATTTGGCCAGCTCACTTAAGAATTTGACTGCAAAGAACAACTATAGAATATACATTTTGAAATGCACATATATTATTTACTCAAATGACCATATTAAAGTACCTACAGTGACACTTAACATATTTCAGTGTACTGGATACATATACAGCAAGGAAAAAATTGTTTAGCCCAATATACTTAAGCTAGGAGATAATATCAAACAGCTAATTTAAGAACTGCCCAACTATTTGGAAATTTTAAAATATGCTTTTAAATAACCAACAGGCCGAAGAAGAAATCGAATGAAAACTAGAAAATATTTTAATATGAATAATGAATATACAACCTATGTAAATTTGTAGGTGAAGGAAAAGCAATTCTTAGAAAATGATAATTTAAATACACACACATACTACATCCATAATATATGAAATATACACACGTACTATACATATATGTATGTGAAAACAATGATTTAAGGCTCCCATTCAGGAAAAAGAACATAAACATAATAGATTCTCAAAGTAAATACAGGGAAGCAGGATAAGAGCAGAAGTCAATAAGAAACCAAACATACAGTAAAATGAAACAGAGGGGGGTTCTTTCAAAAATGTTAATAAAATTGATAAGTCACTAACAATATAGAAAAAAAAAAAAAAAAAAAAAAAAAAAAAAAAAAAAAAAAAAAAAAAAAAAAAAAAAAAAAAAAAAAACAGAAAAAGAGTACCGTTATCCACTTCATGACAAAAATTTGACGTCTTAGATGTCAAAGTGTAAATATATGGTAAAACCTTTTGTCTGCTTAATAAAACTAATACAAAAAAATTAAAAATCTGAATAGCCCATTTTGAATAAGGAAGTTTATTTTATAACGTAAATTCTATACATAAAGAATATTACAGGCCTCGATGGCTTCACTGGTGAAACCTTCCACATATTTGAAGAACAAATGTTAAACAAACTTTTTCAGAGAACATAAAAAGATTAACAAATAAAGCCAGGCATGGTGGCTCACACCTGTAGCCCCAGAACTTTGGGATGCTGAGGCAGGCGGACTGCTTGAGAACAGAAGTTCGAGATCACCCTGGCCAACATGGTGAAGCCTCATCTCTACTAAAGATACAAGCATTATTGAGGTGTGGCAGCACATGCCTGTTATTTCAGCTACTTGGGAGGCTGAGACAACAAGAACTGCTTGAACCCAGGAGACAAGGTTGCAGTGAGTGGAAATCGTACCACTGGACTCCAGTCTGGGTGACAGAGCTGAGACTCTCTCTCAAAAAAATTAATTAATTAACAAAAAACCTTACAATTTATTCTATAAGGTAGGAATAACCTTCATTCAAAAACCTGATAGGGCATTATGAAAAAAGAAAAATTATAGGCAAATTTGGACGCAGCAATTTTGAACAAATATTAGTCAATTGTATTCAGCAAAAATATAAGAATAACACATCATTAGTAAGTGGAATTTATTCCAGGGAAAGAAAAGGAGGATAAGTTAACATTAAAAAAATAAATCAATTCACCATATTAGCAAGATTAAAAAGAAAGCCTCTCAATAGATACAGAAATGCATTTGATACATTTAATATATATTCATAATAAAAAACTTTTAGTAAATATATATTCATAATAAAAAACTTTTAGCAAATATATATTCATAATAAAAAACTTTTAGTAAATGACAAATGTACATACTTTTAATCTAAAAAGGAATATTTACCTAAAAACCAAAAGCTTGTGGTAAAACATCAAGCCTGCCCCTTGTCATTCTCAAGATCAAGAATGACACAAGAATCCCTGGAGTCACCACTTTTATTCAACATTGTAATGAATGTTTTGCTAACGCAATAAAATAAGAAAAGAAATATAAAGATCTGAAATAAAATAGCAAGAGGTCTATTATTTGCAGATAACATAAATATATACATAGAAAAATCATAAAAAATCTAACTTAATGTATCTTTAGTAAACTTGTTGCATACAAGATCAATATCAAAATTAGTTCATTTCTGTACACCAGGAACAAGTAACTAGAAAATTAAAAGTTACAAATAAAACTTATAATGCTATCAAAAGTAGCTATACAGGAATAAATAAAACATATCCTGTGGAAGCAGTCTAAATAGAAATCACAAAACATTATTGAGATAATTAAAGAGTCTCTAAATTAATGAAGGGTCATCTATACTCATGAATTAGAGAACTCAATGGAGTTTTTCCAGCCTGGGAAACATAGGAAGACTCCCTCTTTACAATTGTTTTTTTTTTAAATTAGCCAGGTGTGGTGGTGCACACCTATAGTCCCAGCTACTCAGGAGACTGAAGTGGGAGAATCACTTGAGCCCAGGAGCTCAAAGCTGCAGTAAGCCATGATCACTCCACTGCACTCCAGCCTGGGCAACAACAGAATGAGACCTTGTCTCAAAAGAAAAAAAAAAGCAGAACAGATAAATGAATTACAATTGTGTAATGTGTATCTTTTCATATCCTCTGGCAACCAAATGATGGAAAGAGTTAAGAGTACAAGAGATTTATTGAGAGTAATGTCTGTGAAATAAATGGGGCAGCAGAGGGCATGGTAAGCCTTCAACCTGCAATGCAGATCTGACATTTGTGAAAGAGAGGGGAAAGAAAGGAGGATTGGGTAGGGAGGAGCCTCAGATGATGATGTGGCTCTGACAATGTCTCAGCCAGTTCAAAGGGGAGCCCCAGTGCAATTATTGTCCATGGAGGAGTTCCACATTGAGCAGAAATACTCAGACCTTAACACTCTAGCCATTGTCTGGATGCTGCCCACAGACAGTATGTCCACAACTTGCTGCTTCAGTGAATCCCAAACGCTCTGTGGCTAGGGGCTGTCAACCCACACTTCCAGGTTGACCCTTGCATCTCTGTGTCTGCCATACAATGGAACACCATAAAACCAACACAAATAAACAAACTATGAAAACATGCAACAATGTGGAAAGATCTTACACCCATAATCATGAACAAAAGAACAAGGCAGGAAACAGCGCTTACTGCATGATTCCATTTATACAGAGTTCCAAAACAGTGAAAAATAACTTATGGAGTTAGACATCAGAGTAACGATGAACTTTGACCAGGGTCTACTGAATGGGAAGGGTACTAGGTAGGCTGCTGTGACCTACACATGATAGCCTGGGTGGCAGTTACACATATGGTCACTTTTTAAAAAATTTATTGAGCTATATAATAAAATGTATGCCCTTATATATACACATATGTATGTATGTCTCACTTCAGTCAAAAACAAGTAGTTACTTTAAAAAATAAATATAGCCAGAAAAAGGTATTAATAGGAATAGAAGCCACAGCAAACCTAGAGAACAAAAGCCTGAGAGAATAATGGCTTTGTGGATGGTAATGAAATCAGAAGAGAATAAAATACATTTATTTTGATGTAGAAGATTCAAATAATTCTACCAAACTATTTCTGTGATGATTAAACCCGCATTATTAATGGGAAACAGGTGACATGCTGCTGTTTTATTTATTTTCATAAACAACTCTTTGATGGGTTAATAGCTAATTAGATTTTTATCCTGAAAAACCTTGTGCAGACTATTAGCTTAAGACAGTACTTCTTAACATTTTCCAGGCTGACATAAGGGAAAACTTAGAAAAACTACCATTATCATGCTCCCTTTCATTGAATTTTCATTATGCTTTGCATAATAATTAATGTCTGTATTACTTAAATATCATCTTTATAAAGTGCTTCCCCACACAAGACATGCTGTTTTCTTTTTCCCTTGCCTAATCCATATCTATATAAAGTCTCAAAATGATAACAGAATGGGGAGAGAACTGAGAAATGTATAGACCATAAGTCTGCATTTACAGCAAGCATTTTGGAACTAATGGGAATACTTACTCAATTAACAAATAAATATGAGAACTTGCTGTCTGCGAGGCACTGCTGTAGAAGCTTTTCATTTGCATAATTACACATAGGCTAGATATAAATTCACACGAATGGAACCACAGTGTAGTAATGGAAAGAGTACAGGACTGAGATGCAGCTGAACTGAGTTCAGTCATACTTCTGCTACTAATTAGATCTCTGTGATATTGAGCAAGTGATAAAACATTCTGGCGCACAGGTTCCCAAGATGTGAACTGAGGAGGAGGAACCAAATGATCTCTAAGATTCATTCCGGCAATTTTGCATGCTAGATTTGGATCCCACTGACCAGCCTTGTGACCTTGAGCAAATTACCTCCTTTTATGTTTAACTTTCTCATTTAATGAAATGGTTGTGGCAGATACTTTTGGTATCTTCCTACTTCCGGTACCTTCCTACTTCCTTCATCAGGAATCTAACATTGTTCCCTTGTCAACCCCTTCCCTGAAGAAACCAAGAGACAATCCCCCCATCTCAGCTCTAAGCAAGTTGCCTAATTAATTTAAGCCATGGCAATAATAGCATTATTCCCCTCTCCAGAGTTTGCTTTAGACATGGGTACCTGATGAAATGCAGGTCAACAAGACAGGATGTCTGCTGGGAGGCACATAATGAATAATGGTCTTTTCTCCTCTTGGCTTTGTCATATCTGAGTGTGATGACTGGTACTGCTGTAGCCATCCTGGAACCTCATGGGAATCCAGCCTGAGGTGAGAGCAAAGCTAGCACAGTGTGGAAAACAGTAGGGTGCTTGGTACTAAGTACCTCTTGGTACAAACAGTGCTGAGTATCTGGTAACATTCCTGAGCCAAAGATTGTACTGTGCCATGAGCCTTCCCTACCTCTCAACCATAGCTGTCTACTGGCTAGTAAGGAAACTAAACAAATATTCATGCAACAAATATTTCATAATCTGTTCTGGACATTGAAAGAAGTTAGAAATAATGCAAGAAATAGACACTTTATTCAGAAACTCAAAATGCATATGCAATAATAAGGAGCGATTATTGGAAACATTTAACAAAGAAAGGCCAGTATCCCTGAAAGAATATTTCAGGCAATATGCATTCTACCAGTTGAGAAAATGTGGAGATTGTTATGGATTGGAAGGATTAGTATACCAACTGGCAGGAAACAGACCGCCAGAGGGAAGATGACTCTCCAATACAGCTTCAGATCCCTTAGGCCTGAGACACTGGTCTTCTTCCTATCATCTCTGTTGAATGTACAAGCAGTTACTGGCTTAAATCAAGGGTGAACCTCCAACTGGTAGGATGGTGGAACTACATGGCCAAGAGGACTTCAGTCTGGGTGGAAGAATGTTCAAAGCCAAAGGGAATGTAACAAGTCAGTTTGAGATGGAGGATTTTTTTCCTCCAGTAGTCATCACCTGGTTTATTATGGGAAAAAAACAGGCAAACATTTAAAAATCGGTGGTTCTCCAATCAGCCATCAGATAAGTGAGCCACAGTAAATCTACAGAGCAGTCTAAATAGAGAAATGTGGCTTCTTTCCAACAAGTTTATCTGTTGATTTTATGTGAATCCAAAGGCTTTCCGGCCGCAACTAGAAGCTGGAGTATGAAAATGATCAGACCAATTGATTCTTTGTGATGAGACGTGTTTCAGTACCACAGAGATTATACAAGAGACTAGTCAACTCCTCAGAGATATACTTATCATCGCTAAAGTTTTACTTTCTCTTGAGGAAAACTAAATGGATGTTTCTTTCTTATCTTTGCCTCTTTATGGTAAGGTGGAACTTAACTGGTTCATGCCTTTTTGAAGTAACTGACACTATAGTAAATATTAAAAACACATAAGGAAATACTTGGTTTACCAGACTTTTATTTTGATCTCAAAGTCATAAAAGACAGAACCTTTCATGTACTGATGAGCACCAGGTTATCTGCAATGAGAAAATGACTTGCTTGATGAATACTTATATACAATTTGTATAATTTCAGAGAGAAATAAAATTAATGTAGTTGTGGAAATGTAAACTATTTGATTTCAATGAAAACAAAGCCCACTAATCTATAGCTATTTTAATCACCAGACATTCAAAAAATAGTTTTAAATGTTACTCCCAGGAACACTGTTTCCCAGTGTGGTACATGAGCCTTGGGGAGGCAAGATAATTTTAGGATATGTTGATAAATATTTTTTATTTTATTGGTTATATTTTTATTTTAGTGTGTTTGTCTTTAAAGGAAAAGACATGGCCAGGCACGGTGGCTCATGCCTGTAATCCCAGAACTTTGGGAATTTGAAGCAAGCAGGTTACTTGAGGCCAGGAGTTCAAGACCAGCCTGGCTGACATAGCAAAACCCTGTCTCTGCTAAAAACACAATAAATTAGCTGGGTGTGGTGGTACATGCCTGTAATCCCATCTACTCAGGAAGCTGAGGCATGAGAATCTAGAGTCTGGGAGACGGGGGTTGTAGTGAGCCAAGATTGCACCACTGCACTCAGCCTGGGCAACAGAATGAGACTGTCTCTAAATAAATAAATAAATAAATAAATAAATAAGACGTATGTAAATACAAACACACACACTCCTAGCACATCAAATCCATTATGTATACTTTTTACAAATGCATTTAAGTTTTAAAAGTGAGTTGATTTAAAGAAACATATTATTTAAATGTGGTAGGCAGAATTCTAAGATGGCCCCAAAGATTTCCACCCCCTGGTGCACATGCCCTGTTGTAAATGTCCTCCCTCGAGTTCGGGAGGAAACTGAATATAATGGAATAGTCACTCCCATGATTAAATTATGTCATATAAAACAATGTCATAGTAGATTAGGGGGACTTGCTGTCAGTTGACAGCTAGCAAGAAAGCAGAATCCTCAGTCATACAACTGCAAAAAAACCCTGAATTCTTCCAACATAATTGAGCTTAGAAGACAACAACCGCCTCCAGATCTGACATCTCATGACTTCTTGATTTCAGCTTTGTGAGAAATATGTATGTATACACACACACCGATTCTTTATACTGGGAACTAATTGGATGTTGGATTCTAAACGTGCAAATACTTATAATTTTGCAAGATATTAGACAAAGTTTAATTAAGTATTTAAAATGTCAAATAACACAATAGGGATGTAATAAACAAAACAGCCTGGAGAAAATTCTATAGGACAAACAATGTGGTTCCTTTAACAAACAAATTGCAAAGAAGAGCAAGAGACAGAGAAGGACTGAGAGAAAAATCTAAAGATTAAAAGGGATTTAGATGATCCAACAAATTGCAGTAAGGGACCTTGTGGTAGTTAATTGTATGTGTCAATTTAAGTAGGTCACAGAGGGCCCAGATTACACATTGTTTCTGGATGTGTCTGTGAGGGTGTTTCTGAATGAGATTAGCATTTGAATCAGTAGAATCAGTAAAATAGAGTCTCCTCCTCAGTGTGGGCGGGCACCATTTAATTTGTTCAGGACCTGAATAGAAAAAAAAGGCAGAGGAAGGGGAAATTAGCCCTATTTTCCCGTCTAGCTGTTGGAGCTGGGACAACTCATTCCAGTTTTTTTCTGCCTGTGGAATGGGATTTAGGCCTTCACCTCCCGGGAGGTGGAGGTTGCAGTGAACTGAGAATGAGCCACTGCACTCCAGCCTGGATGATAGAGTGAGACTCTGTCTCAAATAAATAAATAAATAAATCATAAAACATAAATAAATCAGCCAGGTGTTGTGGTGCACACCTGTAGTCCTAGCTACTGGGCAAGCTGAGGCAGGAGGATTGCTTGAGCCCAGGAGTTCAAGTCTTTAATGTGTCATGATTACACCACTGCACTCTAGTCTGGGCGCCCAGTCAGACCTAATCTCTTTCTTTGACTTGCTTTAGGCATATTAATGATAGTATGATTTTGTTAAAAATCTACCATTTAGAGACATATAGCGACATATTTGCAGGTCAAATTATATGATAGATGGGATTTGCTTCAAAATAATGGCAGGCAGGGGGAAGACAAAATAATATTGGCCATGAGTTGATCAATTATTGAAGGCAGACAACAGGTATGTGGGGGTCATTATACTATTTTGTGTTTACTTTTGTATATTTGAAATTGTCCCTGGTATGCTTTTTAAAAATAAAATGATTTTTAAGTAAAATTTTAAGATTCATTTTTACATAATTTTATTTAGATTTTTTATATTATTACTAATTTTTTTCCCTTCTAATCTTATATTTTTAAAATAGTTTGAAGAATAATTTTTTTTAAGTAATCATTTTAATTGGGAAAAACTGTCATTTACTTGAATTTGCATTTTTGATAAAAATATTTTCAAGTATTATATGCTTCGAGTACAATGCATTTTCTTTTTTTAATCCTTTAGGTTCTCAAAAATTAGAACAAATTGAGAAAATGGTAGGAATGGAAAATATCAAAGGGGGAGTTCAGAAAAGAATAAAAGACTAAAAAGAAAAACAGAAAGAGAAATTTTCCGAAGAGGTGATTTGTTTAACGTTTGAAAACTGAAAACAATGACAGGGAATAAGATTGTGGTAAACATGACCCACATCAAATTCATAAACTGTGTATTGTGTATGGGGTGTTTGGACCTCAACACAATAAAAATGAGCAAAACAATTATTATCATCAAGACCTCACTTTGAATTTGTTAAGTGAAATCCCTAGATTTTCACATCTTTTCCTACCTGAAGATTGATTTACCAACAAAGACAATGAGACAATGTGAGGACCTTGGTTTGACTCTCACCCTGACCCCATGCTAGGAAAAGTTGGGGAAGGAGGCTCTCCAGAGGTATGCAATGCCAACTATCCATAAGTGGTATACAGTCCCTTTTAGAAAACAATTACCTAAAAAATGTTCAAAACATTATATTGCATATTGTAAGAGTTCAGAGAATAAAGAGAATTGCGTAGCGCTAATAATTGTAAAAATTGGAGAAGATTCATGGAAGGAAGCAGAACTTGATCTGAGCTTTGATGGAAGAAAGAGTTTCATTAGATGGAATGGTGAAGTGTTGTAGGAAAATCCAGGTTTTTGCCACACGACCAGGAAAGATTAGGCTGGCAGACACTTTGAAGGGTAAGGAGTTATGGGATTTATTGGGTGAAAAGGCAAAAGGAAAAACAACACAACAAAGTGAGAATGCCTCCCGTTATCAGGACCCCATCTCACAGATAGTATCCCAAGTTACCACATAGGAACAGGAGGAGCCAGGCTCCTGCCCCTGGAAAGGGCTTGAACTTCTGAAGCTCCGCCCTGTTCTCCCAGTGCACAGGCAGGCCGGTTGGAGATTCTCTAGGGACCCTCTCCCTTATCTGCTTCTTGCATCTATCAGAAGGACGGTCATTCCAGGCACAAGAATACATAAAAGTATAAATATAAGCATAAGAAGCCCAAGTAGTCTGTAGGACTCTGTTTAATGGAGACAGGCCTCAATCAGTTTCACACCACGGGGTGAAAATTTGAGCTGGATTATTAGTCTAGACCTGCTAAGTAAATATCTTGTTCAAGAACTGAAATATTGTAACTACAGCATGGCTTGCAGAGGAAATAAAATGGAAACCTATAAACTGAAAAGTGTATAACAAGAATGCAAATTCAGAGAACTAAGCATAGTTTTATTTTGGGGCTATGCCATAAAGGTGACTTAGGTAGACCTAAGGGCTATGGATCTGTGTGTGTATGTGTGCTGGCTTCTTGTGATCATTAACTTTTGAGGGGGGAAAAAAATTACATGACCCTGCAAGTAAAAATGATGAAGGGATTTCTTGCAGCTATTTCTGTGTGTCATAAAAACAGCAGGATTTTTTCAGAATAGGCTGATGTTCTTTATCCCAATCCTCCCTAAAGGGAATTAAAGAGCTGAGACCAGTATAATTTATGGGTCTGACAGGATGAAAACACAGCACCAAAAGGAGCACACACATTCCCAGTGACTCATTTGTGTCTCTATCTAAATGCAAAGCCTGGTCTTATTTTTCGAAACCAGCTTTCTGGTAGACTGTTTAAGAGTTAAGGGATTACAAGAATAAGTCATTGATCTCTCATCTCTAAGGCTAACAAAGAATTCCATACTACTAAAACCAGGCATTGCCTTTAAATCCACAGATTTTAGCCAGAGGGGTGGAGAGAAGATGTTTTTGTTTGCTCTGTGATGATTTGAGAGCTGCATGATATTCTTCGTAGGAAAGGAATGAGAAAACATTAAATATTATAACAGCATTTCCCTCATGCTTTCTCTGAAAAGAGCAAATTAGAAATTACTTTGGACAGAGTATGCAAAATGAAATGACCCAAAGCTCTTTGAAGGGTGGGCTATCTTTTAAATCAAGAAGCATAATTTACTGCATACTTTGGGGAAAAAACACATTGTTTTTAGTCAGAACAATTCCAGGTGAAAGATGAAGTACTTATAAATGAGATACTTCCATTGCTATATCAATAAAATCAGGCTAAATAAATATTTTGCAGCCCCTGTGACAAAAGTTTTTTAACTAAAGGAATTATAGGTAGAGTTAACCTACTGCTAATGAAGATGAGGTACCTAGATAACATAAAGCAGCTGAGGTTTTAAACAAATATACCTGCTTTACACATCTCAGTGCGTATTTTCTCTCCCACAGGGGTTACCCTGGGAAGCTGTAAGATTAAATAAGGCTGCAGCAATTTCTTAGAAGAGTTTCCAACTCTTTGATTCAAGCCTTTGGGGACAGCAGGCTATTGTTTTGACTATCTTCAAAAATAAAAAAGCTTCAACGCATGAAAATAGAGTTTTATTTTTGAAAAATAATCAAAAGTCCATTGAAAGCGAGTCCAGAGGACGGGGTGGGCAATTAAGCTGAGTAATACTATTTTTATTTAAAAATAAGTTGTATTGAATGTAACAGGGTGATTTTTAAGTGCCTTTGAAATGGGATCTAAAGACAATTTTCAAAGAATTACATAAATGATTTGTTGAAATAAATGTATAAAACCCTAATCATTTTAAAGGGAAAAAAGATCAATCTCAGCATACAATAGACATATTTCCTGCTTTAACATTCTAATAGTCATACAACCATTCTGAGGGGGCGATAGATATCAAAATACACAATGTGTATATTCTTTTACCCAGGAATTCTACTTCAAAGACATTGTCCTAAGACACTTGAGGAAATAAAGACACATGCGCAAAGCTGTTCATTAATGAATCGGTGAAAAATTTTAAACGTATTGTCATTAATGAGGGATTAGTTAAATAAAATGCACTTTAGCTACAGTAGAAAACATTCTGTTTAAAAGGATGGTGAAGTAGAGAGGCCATGCAGATTTTATGACATGTTTCAACTGAAATTAAGCACTGTGTTGAGAAGAATTCTGATGTTGAGTTTAGTCAACCTCAGAAAAAGAAACAAAACTGTTACCAAGTAGTAATGGATGCAATGACAGCAGGATAAAGGAAATGGCAGCATGATGACCAGGTTCTTGCCATCCCTAATGTTGCTATCAGTGAGGGTCAAGACAGGGACTTCGGTAGAAGAAATTTAACAGGGAGAGCTAGTTACATACATGTTGGAAAAGCTGAAAGAGAAAACAGGGAAAGTGGGAAAACCACAGATTTACAACTGCAGGAAGAGACACCACACGTCGTGCTGAAGACAACTGGAGAGAGGCTGTCCAGGCAGTCGCCAGAGAGCTCTGTGGCAAGGCCATTCGGCGTGAATCAGAATCACAGAAGAGATGGCGCCCCTGCCGGAGACCTGAGCTGTCTTCCTGGAGTGAAATCTGTGCAGCTGCAGCAAGTTTCCCACTCCGAAGAGCCCCAAGCACCAAAGTGTGCTTGGTTTAATGCTTTGCTGTCACCATCTTGAAATTTTTACTAATTTTTGAATGATACCTTCATTTTCATTTTACACAGGCCCATGAAATTATGTAGCCTGTCCTGCCAGAGACTTCAACCAAAACACAGACAAAGAGAAATACCCAGGGTGTTCCCCCTTCTCACCCTTCATTCTCCCACTGTTTCCCATTGGACTAACTTAAAAGTAAACTCTTGTGAAAAAAGAAATGCAGTTTACAGGTTCTGCTCCTAAGAACCAAAGCAGACCAGGGGGATCTGAGTGTTGAAAAATCAGCCCGCACACCCAAGGTAAGCAGGTGTGTTTTGTGTTATGTGTTATACGTTAGCATGGGCAGATACTTAAATGTCTTAAGGATTTTTAAAGTTATAGGTCATGGAACAGCGTGTGATTCCAAATGTGTATATATTTACATTTATTTTTAACTGTCAAAGGTATATACATCAAGGTGTTTAAAAGATAGGAGGAACTTAAACCAAGGTGTTTAAAATAGTGGTAAGCGAGTAAGCCGTTTTCTATACTTTTTGTTTAATTCTAGTCTCTGACATTTCATAGACATAGATGAACTAAATAGACCTATCTATGTATTTATACATAATATCTGTATTATAATAACATAATTTTTAAATTTTAAAATATACAAACAAGACCTGATTATCTTTTTGTCATCAAAGGAGGCTAGAACAGAAATTTAGCCACTAACCCAATATTGTCAAACATGGCCAGGAGACAGCACAGGATAAGAATTGAGGAAGCAGACCTTGCTTTGGTGACTGGCAGGCCTTTCTGAAATATGGTCAGTAAATTGGTGAAGTCCCAAGCTTGATTCCAAGTCATGGTTGGGAAATGTAAGCAGCAAATGAAGGAAACTCCTTTCAAAGTAGGGCAGGCAAAGGAAGCAAATGAATGATGTTTTCGTAGGATATTACAGCTGGTAACCAGGGCTGATCTCCCCATCTCTCAGACCCAGAGTCCCTTCAGGGGTGGGCCTAGGGAGTTGGGCCATTCTCTTGTAACTTGTTCCTGTTATTGTAGTTTCTTCTGAAAGTCCTGCTAGCAATGGTGGTGGAAGACGGGCACCTGGCGTGGACATGTGATCTGTGGCACAGTCTAAGTCAGACTTCCACCTCCTCCTGCTTTTCCCTTAGTGTCTACATCAGGCTACGGTTCAGTTTGTTATTTGAATTCAAGGCATTGGCAAATATCTTGATTCCTGGTGCATACCCAGTAGGAAAATTGAATAGAACTT
Source organism: Cebus imitator (assembly GCF_001604975.1). Taxonomy (NCBI): domain Eukaryota; kingdom Metazoa; phylum Chordata; class Mammalia; order Primates; family Cebidae; genus Cebus; species Cebus imitator. Next base: position 6,084,068 of record NW_016107406.1, read on the forward strand.
TCATTTTGAAAAGCGTTGAATTAGTACATAAAAAGTAGGTGATTTATATACAATTGGTCATTTTTTAAAAGAAAGGCTACAGAGGCTTTCCTGGTGAAGAAGTGACCATTTTAAAAGTTAACTTAGGCTGAAATATATTCATTGAAGAAATTATTTATCAAGATATTAAGTTTGAAGGCAGCCACTCTCAGCTTTTTAAAGGGTTTGAATTTTTGCAAATTATCTAAGCTGTGTTCATAATGTTTCAAAAACTCATTTGCAGGGCAATCACACTTTTATCTTTCCATCATTTCTTCAAAAAAAATGCCCTGAGAAATATTGCCATATAGAAAACAAATGATATTCACTGCTAAATACTGTTAAAGCAACCTTAAAATGAGTGTCTTTACATTGAATTTCCTTCTCTCTTAGCAAAGAAGCTAAGAACCTAGCAAAGAAAACTCTTCATGGTTTTCTGTGTAATAAATCTGTTAAATGGAAACTTGTAAAATTCAACAAGGAAATTCTTGGAATTGGGATCAGACAGTATACTCCTACCTTGGTTAATTTTGCATTGTTGATTCCAGAAATACAAATCCTAAGCCATGCTTACTCAGTCTTCTCATAGGGAATCATTAACCCTGCTATCCTGCTTTCTGTTAATGCACATGTAAATCCCACCAGTACAAGCAGCTTTTCCCCTAATCACAGGAGCATCACACAGAAACCTGCCTTCCTCTGTTTACCCACTCTTATCTCCTATCCACAGTCTGCTCAGCTGCCAAGGCAGGAGACTGTGTAGCAAAGGGCCATGAATGTGACAGTTTCCTTGAAAGATATCAGTAAAATTTTACATTATTGCCCTGATTGAGAAAGGAAAAGGAAGAGTCTTGAAAAGGTGTCAGATTATCTTCTTTTGTCGGAGGTTAAATGGATAATTAATTTGCATCTCTGCTTTTTTACAGCCATTTTACACCTGTCTGATTGAATAAATTAGAAACCATGAAAAGTGATCAGTCGCCTTATTTGGATTTTACCGAATAACGGTCTTTGAAAATGTTTACCTTTTAAAATGATTTCAAAATTATAAACAGCTGGTTCTTGTTTCTATCACAATCAGCCTTAACTTCAGTTTAATTGATGAAGCATTCAGTAGTTTCTCAAAGGGACAGTCACAAAAGACAGAGAAGAAAGTTCTGGAGAAGACAAACAAAAGTAGCTAGAAGGAAGTGAAAGAGGTTACTACGAATAGCGTATGCAGAGAAGGCTTTGTACGAGAAATGTCTATTGAGTCTTGAACTAGCCTTTGAATAATGGGTCTGATGTCAACAGAAATGGCAAGGAGAAGAAACACTGATCATAGGATGAGTAAAGGGAAGTTATAGGAAACAGAAGGAAAAAGGCCAGTTCCAGGGTGTAGAAGACTTTACATGATATAAAATGTGTTTTGAACTTGACTCTAGGCAGAAGAGTCGAAAACATTTTTTTCTTTTTCTTTTTGAGACTGAGTCTCACTCTGTCACCAGGCTGGAATGATGTGCTTCAGCTCACTGCAACCTCCATCTCCTGGGTTCAGGTGATTCTCCTGCCTTAGCCTCCCAAGTAGCTGGGACTATAGGCACACATCACCAGGCCCAGCTAATTTTTGTATTTTTAGTAGAGACGGAGTTTCACCATATTGGCCAGGATGGTCTCAATCTGTTGACCTCATGATCCATTTGCCTTGGCCTCCCAAAGTGCTGGGATTACAG
>NW_016107406.1:6086035-6148837 GCF_001604975.1 Cebus imitator
TTTTGTATTTTTAGTAGAGACGGGGTTTCACCATGTTGACCAGGATGGTCTCGATCTCTTGACCTCGTGATCCACCCGCCTCAGCCTCCCAAAGTGCTGGGATTACAGGTGTGAGCCACCGCACCCGGCCCCAGAACATTCTTAAACATGAAGACATAGTGAGATGATAGCTGAGCTTAAGAAAGAAAATTCCAAGAGCAATGTGGAAGACAGGTCGTAGGGAAAGATGCCCATGGACAGAAAACCAGTGAAGGAACTCCAAGGGCCCAGGTAAGAGAAGGGGACGCCTGGCCTAAGACAGAAGGAACAGAAATGGGAAGGCAGTAAGAGAGATGTAGCCTCTTTGGAGCATGGTAATCAATTGCAGGTAGCACAAGAGAAAGGGAGGAAGGGAAGATAACACTAAGATTTTGATGGTGATTTTGTTACTATGTCATTAACAGAATTAAGAAAGACAAGAGAAGGGGGAGTTGAAGAGGAAATAATGTGCAAAGTTGAAAAACATGAGGTCAGAGCATTAATGGATATACAGGTGGAAGTTATCAATAGAGTTAGGAAAAGGTAATTGGAGCTCTGGAGAAAGGATCGGTTAGGGGATATAGACTCTGGGGTTACTAGCACAGGATATTTATTGAAATATAGAAATAAAATAAATCTCCAAGATTGCCTAATGCTGAATCATATGGAATGCCAACTATCTGTAGGGACTGGAAGAAGGGGGAAGCACATAAGGATCCACCAGAAAGGAATTAAAACCAGAAAAATGCAGTTCCCCAAAAGTCAAAGGAATTTTTTCTCCCAGAGTGTAAGGTGATGATAAAGCAGAGGGAATGCATATAAAAATGTGTTTCAGAAGCTTAACAGTGAAAGAACAGAGACAGTAGCTGGAGAAAATACCAGGTTTGAGTATTTTGGCAGTAGGTATTGTGGAAAAGGAAAATTCCATGAAGTAGATAGCACTGAAGATGCAGAAAGATAAGGACTGTGGACTGCAGCGAGAGGATGGGATAGGCTCTGAAATGTTCTTGGAAGAGGCAGGGTCAAACCCTAATATGGTGGTCATCAATCCCAGTGGTCCTGCTTGACTGTAAAGGACTGCCTTGAGCCTGTCTCAGCTTTGGCAAGAAAGTCTATGGAGCTCAGAGAAGAGAGAACTTTAGCCAGCCTAAATTCTAGCAACAAAGCAGGAAAGAAGAGCAGGTATTTGCAAAGCTCAAAAGATAATGCTGGAGGACTGAACGAGAAGATTTGAGGTCCTAAGACAACACAAAAATGCAAATGAATGAAAGCAAAGCCACACATGAAGGGTCTTGCTTGGAAGAAGAGAAAAATAAAGGGATCCTCTGGGGAAGAAGCCATCAGCTAGAGTGCGTGGGAGTGGAGCCAGTCAGTTACAAAGGTTTATACTAGCCCACTGGGAGAGTATGATAGGAAGTCATATGAATAACAGGGTTTCTGAGCAGTATTCAGGGCACAGCTGAGATTAAAGAGCATCGATTTGTAGTGCATCCATTTATATATAAAAATTATACCATGGACATGAGTTTTGACTATCTAGCCAAGAGCTAATGCACACATACAATATTTTGTCTCCAGTAATGGTACTTAAATTTTTTTAGTAAACTCCAACAGTCAAACAGAATTTTAACTCAACCTCCTTCCTGACGCTGGTGCATTTAATGAACACTGCTGCCTCATTGCCTTTGACTCACTCAGCATTTCTTATTCATTTTTAAAAACTGGAAGAAATTGATTTGTTTTCCTTGGCAGTTCTGAAATCACCCTACTTATAAAGTTGTATTCAGAAGAAAAGGAAGGCAAAAAAAAAGGGGTTTCATCTTAAACACGCTTATATTTTTGGAAAGAAACATCATCTTTTAGAGCTATATTCTTGGACACCTTGGGTGGAAGGTGACTAGTGCTATCATTGCAAGTGATCCACATTGAACGAGTGGGACCATGTTGGCTCTAAGCATTGGAGAGCACCTTCATATGTCCTGGTCTGTGACAGCTGTCAAACACCTACCTAGCTTTGAGCCCTCTGCCCTACTGTTGGATTTGAAGAGTAGCAAACACGGAGTGGCAGATAAGCAGATGGTGATTTGAAAAGCATTTTCCCCTGAGGGAAACGGTTTGAACAATTGGATTTTGCGCTTACCTAAATTAATTTACTAGAAATCTTGTGCTCTACTGTACCTAAGACAAATGAGTTGGGGTGGAAACAGTTATTTGAGAGATGAAAGACATTTTCTTGAACATTTTCCATTTCCGTATTTCTCTTTGTAGAATGATTAGGAAGCATTTGCCTGTGAACCTTTACTGTAGACTCCAAACGACAAGCATTCCTTTGTATTTATGACCCATTAGGGAAGGATCATTGGTTCCCAGGACCGAGATATGTGTTCAGGCCACTGATACTAAACACTGAGGCTCCAGCTGAAAAGGTTGTGGAAGTCAATGGTAAGTCTAGTAATGCCTTTGATTCTAGTTCCCAAAAAGCATCTAATATTCGGTTCTGCATTTTCAGTCTTCAAATGCCAGCAACCACAATTTGTATTGCTGATCTCCAGCTCTGACCTCATTGCACTTTTCTCATTCAACAGATCCTCCTGGCATTTAGTGGGAGGAGATATTATTGCGGTTTTCATGTGAGGCCATGAAACCACACAAGCATTAAATCGGAAAGCCTAACAGTGGCCGTCAAGGAGACAACCCAGATCTCATACCTAATTGGGGCCAGAATTCAAAGCAGACAAAGCAATACCCCTTCTCCTCCTTTTGTTTATTCCATTCCAAGGCATTCATTTTCCTATGTCTGCCCTATGGGTCCCAATTTCTGAGCAATGTTTTTATTATTACACGTTTTTTAACATGATTATGACAAGAAGCAGTTCCCAATGGGATGGTGTATTTAGTGCCTCAAAGGTGGTGTCTTAATTCTCACATACCCCATGAACATGTGAATGTACGTAGTAGTCTAGTGATGCATTTCAAATGTATTACAAGTGCCTACACATCCATCCACATAAATCTAGAACCATTTAATCACTAACTTCCTACCCTTCACCCTGGTGGATTGGTGTTTAGAACACAAAAATGCTTTTGGCTTTCAGACAAGAAATATTGAGGAATACCTTAGAAAGTGACAAACAAAAAAACATGTAACAGTCTTCTAAGCCTAGTCTGTCCTTTTGGACACATCTTAATCTCCCCCTTACCTTGTTCATCATGATGCCAACCAATATTAAAAATGGAGCAGCCAATCACAGATGCTTGCTGCTGTCCACACGGTAGGAGGAACAAGAGTGCCATCTACTTTCACTGACCAATGAGTAATTCAGGTGTTGTTTTGAATGAGAGCCCATAAATATTACATAAATATAATCACCCCCGAAAAAGACTCAAAACATTGAAGTGATAGGAGTCAGTAGGCTCTATAGAACTGTATTCAACCCATCATAGTCCAGTCCTGATTCCTCTTTGAGCTTCACTCTGAAAGTTAGATTCTGACCTAATGCTGAGCAACCGCAATAAGCAATGGCTAAAGAGGGTGCAAGCTCTCAAACTGAGACTTTATCATTTCTGGCATTCATGTATCTCAGATGTTTAAAGACATACCTGCTTAACTGGCAAATGGCTGTGACTTCTGCTTTGGCAACTCCATAAGTGAGAAACCGATTTTATTGGAAAGGGAAGGAGTAGATCGATTGCTAGAAGAAAAATTAATTCCATTGCAGTTGGGTAGGAAACAAGAAGAAATGCCTATAGTAGAGAGAGATTCCTCATAAAGGGGTCCTGAAAGGATACAAGTGGGAGCCCATCCAGTATTCTAACATCAGTAGGCAAGCAAGAAGTAGAATTTTGTCTCACTCCAGAACTTGTATTTTTAACTGGTATTTTATATTGCTACCTCTTATGCGTGCACTCTTTCTTCTATCAAAGAGTGATTATTGGTTAATAAAAACATCTGTGCTTTCAGAAGACAGATAAAATGTGTCCACCAATGCTGTCTGACACTGTGTAGTATGGAATTATGTAAATAGCACTAGGCCTGAAGCCAGGAGATCTGAATCTGTGTCTCACACAAATGGTATATGGCAGAGCTGCATAGTATTTCATACTGTGTGGTTTCTGACACAAGCTCTGCCATGTACCATTTTTCTGAGGCACATATTCTCAGCCTCTTAGAACAGGTTTCCACATCTGCAACCAAACGTAATAAAGCTTAGCTAGATTTTTGTTGGAAGAGTGCCATGAAATACGAACTAGCAAACCATGAATTTCTGCACAAATATTAGGGGCTCTTTATCATTACAATAATCCCTCCACTATTAATACTATCCTTTTCCAGTGGTTTTTTCTCAAATGAACATTTTTAGTATAAAGATTAGGTGTCCACATGCACATGTATGTTCATTGCAGCAGTGTTTACAATAGCAAAGACCTAGAACCAACCCAAATGCCCATCGATGATTGACTGGACAAGGAAAATGTGGCACATATCCACCATGGAATACTATGCAGCCATAAAAAACGATGAGTTTGTGTCCTTTTTAGGGACATGGATGAATCTGGAAACCATCTTTCTCAGCAAACTGACACAAGAACACAAAATCAAACACTGCATGTTCTCACTCATAGGTGGGTGTTGAACAATGAGAACACATGGACACAGGGAGGGGAACATCACACACTGGGCTCTGTTGGGGGGGCTAGGGGAGGGACAGCGAGGGGTAGGGAGGTTGGGGAGGGATAACATGGAGAGAAATGCCAGATATAGGTGACAGGAGGATGGAGGCAGCAAACCACATGGCCGTGTATGTACCTATGCAACAATCCTGCACATTCTGCACATGTACCCCAGAGCCTAAAGTGCAATAAATAAATATTTATGTATATATAAAACAAAAATAATTTTTAAAAAAGTGAATAAGTTAGAATGGGGTCATTAAGGTGGGCCCTAATCCAATCTGACTGGTGTTATGAGAGCAGGAGATCAGGCCTCACAGAGAGACACCAGGGGCCACCTGCACAAGAGGGGATACCTTAGAAAGAGGCAACTAAATGGTGGCCAAAAGCAAGCCAAGGAGAGGGAGCCTCAGAAGAAACCAAACCAGCTGACACCTTGATCAAGAACTTTTGACCTCCAGAACATTAAGAAAATAAATACCTTCTGTTTAAGCCAAAAAAAAAAAAAAAAGATTAGATGTCTATCCCAATGTCCCAAAATAACGTTAGGGCCACTTAATCAATGCTGGTTGTGATACTCTCCTACAAGATTATGGGGACATGTGGCATAATGCACAGCAAAGCAAAGTCAGAAACAGAAGCCAGGGATTGGTTCTTCATCAATCTGACTCTATCTCTCATAATACAGCTTCAGTTTTCTCATCTAACAGAAAAAAATAATACTCTTTCTTGCTGGTCAAATAAGACTTTTGAAAATGCAACTGTTTTATAAACTTGGCACACTACATAGATCCAAATTATTGCTATCAATCCTGTAATGATACTGGAATCTATGTTTTCTGGTACAAAATGCATGAACAATGTGTTTATGATCATTCTCATTAGCATCTGACTGAAAGAAGCAACATATTTTCCATTAATGAGCCCATTTATTTTTTCTTTTCTTTTGTGGTGACAAGTGAAAGTTGTTGGATAGATGATCTGTAAGCCTTTTGTCCTACCAAAATGGCTTCTAGGATGAAGATATTTGAAAACTACAAGATTAGAAATCAATCTTCCACTCTTGACTGAAAAAAAATAGTTATTCTTTCATAAAGAATACAGATAAAGATCTCAATGAATCATGCTTTCACATTTTTACCTAAGGCATCATATCATAACCTACCAGAGCCAGAACACACCCGAACATGCTTGATTAAAAAACAGAAATTGCACAGAAACAAAACCTCAAAGCCCCACTGCAGCTATGGAAAATTAAATTCCCTGCTCAAGGTCATGTTGACAGCTTCGTCAGGGCAGAGTGGGGACCAGAATTCTCCTTCCTGACTGTCTATCTAGTATGTTTCTCATTGCAGCTGACTACTTCTAAACCAATGCACAAGATACTTTTGGTGGTTATTATAGCTATTCATTTCTTAAAAAATAGTGAAAACCATGTGATCCAAAAAACTCTTTGCTAGTAAACAAAGTCATTCATTGTATCTATGAAACAGGCTATTTTTTATCTTAAAAAAGTTTTGGCTGTAGAACCATGCAGAATACAAGCAAATCTTATTTCAGCTTTTTTTTTTTAACTCCTCATTGAAAGCATTTGCCGGGAAGGGGTTGGAAACCAAACTGATTAATAAAATAGATGCTTATCCAAGGAATTGGGTCTCAGGGAAATTAGCATGTCTTGAATGATGTTATTTCTGAAATGTCAATCAGTCACTACAGTATTTGCTTCTCTTGTGGTATTCTCAAAATGGATTATTGTCTCTGAATTTTTAATCACAATTTAGTGGTACAAAATACTGACAGTGATGTATGACGACAGCTTTAAAAAAGTGCTCTGGTTTTCTATATTACATAAACAGAATACAATTGCATCTCTCTAGCCAGTGTCAGAATCATTCTCAATGAAGATAATAATGTTGAATCCATCCGCCAAGAGAAGGTCAAAAACATATAGGAAATAAATCATGGCAAACATAAAATTGGCTAAAGGTTAAGGATCTAAAGGACAAATACATATTTAAAAGCACAAATCACCCCTCATAGAGTCATAACTTAAACGAACCCACCTCTGGACTCCTAAATAGCTGGCTTACATAACTACATATATTTTCAGAAGTATTGCAATACTGAATGGAACAACTTATGAAAAATAAAATTGAAAACGATGTTGGAAACTTTTAGCTCCATTATAACTTTTATTATTTTATATGGTGCCTCAAGACTATCTATTAACCTGCTTCTTTGCAGTAGAGAAATTCAATAAATAAATGAGCTAATTCCAGAAATGTCATGCCAGTGACATTCTAAGAATCATTAGATAACTTGGTCATAACTTTGTGGGTAGCACACAGGAAAAGAATTATCCTGTAAGCAGTAGATGCAGACCAAGAGTCCTAGAGGCCTTGCGGGAGTCTCAAAGCTCATTGGGCTGTTGCACTGCCTGGTCCTCTCAGCATCCATCCAGAGTCTCAGCAGCTTGCCAGTACTGTAAGTAAGCAAGCTCTTCTTTCATGTTCATAGACAAAAGGAGATCTCAGGAATACTGTTCAGAGGAAGTATTGTATGAACACAATTGAGCTACATCTCAATCAAGAAAGACAAAAGCTAAAACCAAGGTGTTCTTTTCATTGCATTCTGCAGCTTTATTTGTCAAAATTAATAATTATAAAATCCATATTCCCCAAAGCAAAGCTCTACAAAAATACAAAGTTCACAGAGAGAATGGATTTAAAGAACTTTTTGCACTCCAGCTCTTGGCCTATAACTATTATAAGCCCTAATCACACACAACCTAAAATGATAATGTTTAGGTCCAAATTTTACCATTAATTCATTGAAGACACGACACCTCTGTTCATCTGCATACCACACCCAGAACAGCTCATTGCTTTGCCATGAGATGAGCTCAACACACGTCAGTCTATTGATTGTAAGCCTCATGTTGGTAGAAACTGTGTCTTGTTCTCTGAACCCATTGCCAACACATTGCCAAGCACATAGTAGGTACTCCACAAATATTTATTGAATGAATTAAGGAATGAGTCAATCCCCAAGCCACTGCAGGCCACTCAAATGATTCCTGTTTATTAAATTCAGTAGGATTGCTAAATTTAAGATATTTTCATGAGGCTCCTCTCCAGAGATCTTCTCCTGGAGGGCTTTATTGCCACAAATACAACTTCTCCATCAAGGGTGAGGAAAAACTCTCACTCCTACAGTGGTGTTTATTTTTCTCCATTTCTTAAATATCCAAATGCAAGCTAATACTTATTTTAAACAAATAAAAGAAGTATTTAACATAAAAGGGAAAGTTCTGTCTTCATCCACACCCTCACCCCATTCTTCAGAGCTACCTTTATATGTACAAAGTAGGCAGGCAAAAATAAGATGCTATTTGGATATAATTCAACTGTAATGTGTCTATCATGAAAAACACATTTTTGGGGGAGGGAGGGCATAAGGAGATGTTAACTTTCTCTTCACTTACAGTCCCACTCAAAAATCTGATAGTAAATGCTCTATTGTATAATTATACATTCACATGTCTCAATTCCCAGACCAAAGTATTTTACGTGAATTTTAAACTAAGATAAAGCACAATCAACAACCACATGGTATATATTCAATACCAAAAGTACCACAACCTCAGAGGACCCACAGGATGTTGAAATTGCAGAAGAGTTGCTGATGGATCTCTCCCTTCTGGGATTTGTAGCATCTCTGCTGGTCACACTGGCTCACCCAGTTCCACAGGAATGAACTATCTGTAAATGGGGCACCCTCTCTGGGCCACCAGTATGGTCTTCTCAAAAGCCTTTTCTAAATAAGACAGCAAATAAGCATGCCTTCCTAGCTCATGGTGCCCTCTCACAGAAGCCAAGGCTTTCCAATGCCTCTTGGGCAGAATAGGTATCCTTAGGGAGAAGAAAAAGCAGCATCCCTTTTCTTTGGTATGACTGATGACTTTTGCTCTATCCTTGGTTCTCAGATGCCAAAGCCAAGTCTAAACAAATCTTCCTAGCAGATAGCAAGGTCTTGATATCCTCTCTGAGTAGAAGGCAGTTTTCATTCAGAGCTCCTTAATTCTGAAATGGTTCAGATAGTTGCCTGATCAAGGCCTCCACCTCTGTATAAAACAGCATCTTACCCCAGTGCTTATACTTACTGGACTAAGCATGCAGATTAAAAACAGGCACCGAGAAATGGCTTCTCCTAATCACCGTTGGTTTTTCCACATTTTTGTTATGAATTTGAAGCTCCACACTCACTGTTTCAAGCTTTATGTGTATTGAGATGGAGGGGTTAGAAGTGGGTTGGTGTGTGTGCGTGACAATCACTTCTAGCAAACCAGGGCTATGACCTTTATATGTTTGCATAATGCTGATCACACTGACTATTAACTGGGTGCGCATAATCAATCAAATTCTAAAACACATGAATTCTCTTCTAGTCAGCAATACTTTCTTCTTAAGATCTCAGGCTATGACAGACACAGCATCTGGAGATGATAAACTGTATGTGAGCCTGTCTCTGGAATATCACCATTTCAGTGTCTGCTAACAATACCTGCCAAGTTCGATGGGGTAGGGTAGCATATGAAAGCAAGTTGTACATTATTCTAATAGATTAAGAAAATATAATCCCATTTGGATCATTTTCTGGGCCTCCATCCAAACCATGAGGTAGCTTTGCTAATCATTAAAATGTACAGGGAGAGGGTGGGCTTCTTTTTTCATAACTATATTGCATTTCTAAAGAACACTGTATTCATTTCTTTATGGGTATAATCTAATCAGAAAAATAATTGATTTATAAGATGATGATTCCATAAACAAACTTGCCACTGTTTTCGACTGAAATACCTTCATCCCCATTTCACGTTTTCAGTTTATACCTGTACTCTGACAAACAATTATTTTCAGTAAACGTCTTTAAATATTTTCAATTGCTTCTTTCCTGTTTCAGAAAATTTTGGCCACCTTGCAGTTAGAGTCAGGCCCATAAAAACAAGGGCAAGTAGGAGTAACTATAATTTGAAATGACTAGAAATACAACTTAAAGTCAAATGAACACTTTCTACATGCCCAGGGTCGATAGATGATAACAATGATTATCCATTAACATAACATTAATTTATCATGTGTGCCCATTAAATAATAATAATATGGGGTGATTCACTAGGATGCCCTTTGGGTTACTACATTATTTTCATTTTTTATTTATGTGCCAGCCAGTCCTGGGGTCAGTGATAAATGGATTTATTGGTTATATTACCAATGTGATATGGAGACTGTTATAATTAAGCCCATAATCAGAACATCCAGGCCTTCAGGAAAAATAATTTTTAATACATAAATTTTCACTGTTGTTTAAATTTCTTGTCATCCTCTTCATTCTGAGTGAGGGTTAGTTACAGGCAATGAATATCAATCCCTGCCTATTAGCTCTCTTAAAATGTACCAACCTCTGGGCTAACCATCAGATTATGTTGTATAAATGTGTTTGTGAATTTTTTATCTTGCATAAATGATTATTATTTTAAGATGTAGCTTGAAAACTATTTTATGTTTCAAGGGTGGAAAAAAGCTTTCCTTTGCTTAGATGTGTTTTTAAAAAATTTGCAATAGTTCAATTTTTTAAGATGGAGGATGTTTCTACACAGAAAAAAGATATGAGATATTTTACTATGATATATTAGGCACTGGGTTGTCTGAATTATTTCATTTAATCTTCAAAACAACCCATTACCTAAATAATATTACCCCTATTTTATGGTTGACAAAAAAATATGGGGCTCTGAACATCAAGAAAACATATCCAAAGTGGTGCAGCTAATTAATACGTGGTAGAGCATTCAGGGCCAACAGACACCAAAACAACGTGAGAGGCTGTGCTTTGAAACTGCAGAGTCTCTGAAATGGTGTGGTTAAGAAACTGATCAGTAAAGTAGACAACCAAAGCATTTTCCTCTTGTAGAAAAGGGTGATTGCAAAGCTGGCTTTCGTATTTCTTATTTCTTATTTTATTCTTGTTATTTTTGCATTGTGACCATAAACTGCTCTATGAAGTCTTTGAAAGTATGGACTTACACTTCTTTGTTTACTTCAAAGTATCTATAACAAAACATTCAGTAAATGTTTTAGTGTGGCTTCTGATTAATAGGAGTCACTGAAACTCAACATAAATAAAAATGGCCGGGCACGATGGTTCATGCCTGTAATCCCAGCAGTTTGGGAGGCCGAGACAGATGGATCATTTGAGGTCAAGAGTTCGAGACCAGCTTGACCAACATGGTGAGACCCCGTATCTACTAAAAATACAAAAATTAGCCAGGCATGGTGGTAAACGTCTGTAATCGCAGCTACCCAGGAGGCTGAGGCAGGAGAATTGCTTGAACTGGGACACAGAGGTTGCAGTGAGCTGAGATCATGCCACTGCAGGACTGAAAAATGGAGGAGTAGGTCTGGTTTCAGGCCCAGTTGGAACCAGCAGTTCAAGCAATGCGATCTATCTCACTATTTCTAAGACAGGTCCTTTCTCTGTGATGGGCATAATAGCCATTAGCTGCATAAGATTTAAATTTCTTTAGCATAGTAGCCCCAATAGCAGATGGTATCTTCCCTGCTAGCTGTAGCTGAGAAATCACAGGAAAGATCCTGATTTTCCCAGCATGAGTCATGTACCTATCCTTGAATTGATCATTCTGCCCAGGAGGAAGAGGTATTTCAGTTGATTCCACTTTTGGAGTGGGAGATATTAACTCTGAGATTTATATCAAGATCAGTTGCCACAGATGAATAACAATTCCCAAAAGCAAGTGGTATAGAGATTTAAAAAAAAAGTTATCTAGTACTGCTTGCATTGAACTTTAAAAAATAAAAGTAAACTTTGAAAGTGTTTATTCTAATAATTTATTGAACATGACTTATTCAATATACGGACAAAATACCTAAGGTCCATAGAGAAGAAGTGACTTGCTTATGGCCACAAAACTTGATAGTTGTTACAGCTACACATTATGTTATGTTGTAACACCTCTGATTTTCTTGGACTTGAAAACAGGACTGCCAAGGAAAATTAAGACAATCACAGCTTTTATATAAGTCAACCATGTCAGCTGTTATGAAGTTTCTTTTCTGTATTGATGCAACATGAGAGCAGACTCAAGAAAAAACAAATTGCTAGATAAAAAGGAATGCTGAGAGGTTCTCCAAAGACCATTCTTCTCAAATCAATTTGAATATGACACTCAGATGGATATAATGAAAAGGAAGCTGATAACAAATGATGAGAGTGTAGAGCAACTGGAACCTTTATACGTGGCTGATGGGAAGGTGAACTGGTGCATCTGTGTGTACGTGAATGTTCATAGGAGCATTACTCATAGTAGCCAAAAAGTGGAAGCAACCCAAGTGTCCGTCAACTGATACACAGGTACACAAAATGTTCCATATCCACACAAAGGAATATTATTCAACTGTAAAAAGAAATGAAATACTAACACATGCTACACCTTGCAAACATGCTAAGTGAAAGAAACCAGACACAAGAGGCCACATATTGTATGATTCCATTTATATACAATTATCTAGAATAAGTAAATCCATAGAAACAGAAAGTACATTCGTGATTGGCAGTGGGTGGCGGGAGGGTTGTAAAGTACAGGGTTTCTTTTTAGGGTGATAGAAGTGTTCTGGAATTAAATAGCAGTGATGGTGGTGTAACTTTGTGAGTATAGTAAAATCCACTAAATTGTACACTAATAGATAAATGGATGAGTAGATATGGATGGATAAATAGTTGATAGATAGATAGATGATTGATAGATAAAATTCCATTTAGAACTTTTATTAAGCGCCTGCCATGTACTAAATCTTGTCACCTGCTGAAGGTACAGACACAAACAAAACAGGTATGGCTCCTGCCCTCATGAACCATATAGTACTAAAGGCAAGGTGTGTTTGGTTTTCCAAAGGAGAATACAAACACTAATGACAACAAAGAGCAAAGTGGTTGCATAGGTAAGAGACAATTATAAGAGTTCCCCTTACAAATAGACCAAAATCTGTATCAGGCATTGTGTTATCTCTATTCAAGAGAGAAAAGCCAATGAAGGGTATATTAGTGAGATGGGGCAGCTACAGAAAACTGAGGCTCAATGCTCCAGGACCCACTGAGATATCATGCATTTCACATTGCAGAATTATCCCCTAGTGGAGCATTGACTTCCATCTTTATTGGTGTTGTTGGCCACATGAGGACTGGACAGGTCTCGTGGTGCTGGAAAGAGCTTCTGGCAGAGGAAAGGAAACCTACTAGCACTTGGAAGTGAAAGCAGTCAGTATGCACAGGAACCATCCACCACAGTGGCAAAATTAACACAAAAATGGGCCCAGGGGGTATGAGCCAGGCCTTAACAATAGCTGTTCCAGAAAACATTATCAAAAATCTGGTTATAACTCTTTCACCCCTGGTTCAGCCGACAGAATATCTGTTGGTTTGCACCAGGAATTTCCAACCATCGAGGTGATGACAACATAGTAAAATAGCATGCCTGATATCTAGGGGGAGATTAAGTTTATCCACATACTTGCCTCACAAACTCCAAATCTCTTCAGTGAAGCAAATAAGCACTGTCACATTAATATTCTAGACTAGATGTCAGTCTACAGGTCGTAGAAAATTTTCCTTTCTATCCATACCCCCAAGCTTTCATGAAGATGAGTATGTGCCATCCTCGAGTTTTCTTGACATAGTAAACCTCCTCCTTTTGAGATTGCTTTGCACGCTTCTGGCATATCTTTCAAAGACTCGCTTTACTTATCAGAATCAAGTCATGGGCATATTTACTTAAACGCATAATACATTAAAGAAATAGATGCATTTGACCTTTGAAGGTGGAAAGTCTTGAGCAAGGCAATGCCTATGGGGACCTGTATTCTGATTTGGAGTGAAGAAATGTGGAGAAAGGGTCAGTTAGAAAGTGTGGGCTGATAAAAGAGGTGGTGAAAACAGGATGCTCAACTAGATCTTTGTGGATACGTATATTTTTAAAGACTTGAAATTTATTTATTGTAATTTTAGCAAATTCATAATATTTTTGATGCTACATAGAAACAGAACATATAAGGCATTTTGGTTTAAATTGCTTATTTCTTACTTACGGTTTGCCTGCAGAAACACAGGAAAGTCAGCATAAAATAATAAGTGTTGACATTATTGGGCTGAGCTACAGACCAGGGAGAAGGGATGAATGCAATGAGCAGTTTCCAAGTTAATCCTGAATCTCTTACCACATACCTAAGGTAGTGAGCTCTCAGATTAATAGGATTCAACCAGCATCTATTAGCACTAACTATACACCTGACATTGCTTCATGCTAAGGACAATCCTGAAGAAGTTCATCATTTCCAGGTCTTAAACAACTCATGTCTTTAAGTTCATGTCTTCATGGTCTGTCCAGTAGAAGACACATCATGAGCGTGAGTGAAGCAGATTCATGAACATACATGCAGCAGTCTCTAAGCATTGCAATTTTGGAAGCTGATTTGAGGAGCACCAAGATTGGATTCATCACTCAGAGGAAGCCCCAAGATGAACTATGCCAGCTTTGGTGTCTGTAATATTCATTGTCTGTGCTTTATTGCTGACATCATTCTTCTGATAGTCACACTCTTCTTTCTTAGATATTAAGTGCAGTCAGTTGAATTGCAGTGTAGACAAGGTCATTAAGCACTTGGGATTTGGGGTTAGACAGCCCAAGTTTGAATCCCTTTATCTCTGCATGAGCTTGAGCATTACTAAGCTGCCTGATACTCTATGACTACATATAAAAGGAACAAATAAAAAGAGAGACATACTAATAGAGCTGTCGAATGATTAAATGCGTGTAAAGTGCCTGGCTCATCATTAGGACAAATACTTAACACATGTGGGGCTTAAAACCTATTTGATGGGTTGATTGGTGCAGCAAACCACCATAGTACATGCATACCTATGTAACAAACATGCACATTCTGCACATGTATCCTGGAACTTAAAGTAAAATAAAAACATAAAAATAAATTATAAAGAAAATACGATTTAAAAATGGTATGAAAACTTGAGAATGGTAAGCGTAGGTATTGTCAAATTCATCTATGTTATACATGTTTGATAAATAGAAATCTCCCTACTCTAAAATGATATATTGTAAGAGATCTTTTTTGACATAATAAATCTTATTTTATTTAAGAAGTTATGTATTTGCTTATTTGAGATTTTTTTTCCCCCAATTCCGTTCGCTCCTAGGGTTTTGATGCTGGCAATATTATGTAGATATTACTGTTCTGAAAAAAAAAGGCAGATCCGGAGTTAAAGAAGAGTGGCAATAAAACACCAGATGAAAAATATGCCACTTCATGTATGCAGGCCTTGGAGAAAGGATAGAAATGGCCACCCAGTACATTTTTAAGTGAAATATAATCCTTGAGAGTTTCACTAGACAATGGTCACGACTTTTGATGAATAAGCAATTCATTCATCATTATAAATGTCTAATGATACAATAAATGACTTATGCATAAAAGAAAGTGCCTGGCTCATGCCTGGCATATAGTAGGTACTAAACAAATAGAATAACAGTATAATTACTGTTGTCGATGTTCTTTCAGTTCAGTGTTTCTGGTCTTGGAGCCACAGACAGATTCTTGTTTCCATCACCTCAAAGTTCTTGAGAACCCCTCATTTCAGTCCTTAAGTATTAGCAGTAGCAGACTATAGAAGTCAGCTGGGGCTGCCCTAACGAAATACCACAACTTAGATGGCCTAAACAACATAAATCTATTTTCTCACAGCTCTGAAAGCTGAAAAGTCCAAGACAAAGTTTCCTGCAGGATTCAGTTTCTGGGGAGGTCTCTATTTCACCTTCTCATTGTGTCCTCACCTGGCCTTTCCTCTGGGTGCACAGGGCGAAGTGTGCGAGAAGCAGCCAGTGCTCTCTGGTATCTCTTACAAGCACACTAATCTTACAGGATCAGTGTTCCACCCTTACGACCTAATTAAACCTTAATTACTTCTTTAGAAGCCCCATCTCCAATTAGAGACACACTGCAGGTTCAAGTTTCAACATGTGAATCTGGGGAGGTACAACATTTAGTTTATAACACGGACTCTCAGCACAGTCTCACCCCCTCAGACTCTGAATTCCTTTCTATGCAACATTTCCATGAGGGCCTTGGAACTGCAGAAATCACCTGAAGACAGGATGCATTGACTGATTTCCTGGTTGACTTTACTGAGCAACCTAAACGAAACATTCTCTAAAATGGTAGCCCCCTAACAAGCAGAAAAGAAAAGAATTTACTCCCAAAGCAGCTGCTATAAAGCTTTTTATAATGCTCACTTGACCAATTAGAAGATGCCTTGACCTCTTGAAAATGAGAACTGAAAGTTCAGCAATTGTAAAGAAATATTATACAATTTTATAAGAAAATATTACTTTTCTTTTGTCTGTCACTATTATCTAAGGATATTCGCTTATTTTTCTAAAAACCACCAATGTTTTTTCTTTTTCAATCACTTCATTGACAATGAGCACCTTACCATCATCATCATCATCATCATCATCATTTTGCATTTTCACAGCTCCTCCTTCAGAAGACTTACAAGCATTTTAGACATATTATTATTTTTGCAACTTTTCTGCTAGTCATGTGGAGTATGAAAGAACATGATCACATAAATCTGAAGCAGAATATAGGCCTTTTATTATGTTGCATACCTGAGACAAATTGACTTCTTTTTTTTAATGAGACAATGGTCAAACTGAAAATGTGAAAGCAGCTTATGAGAAAAATAGTGAATAAAACAAAAAGATATATGATACGTACACTATGAATGTGATATGCATATTATTTAAGCAGTTTACAAATTACACAGCCTGAGCTATTTTCTGGGTCCAGCACCTCCTAGACAAATGGCTTTAAATGAAGAGTTGGCCTTTTGCACCCAGGGTTAAAAAGATATTTATATACGGCTACTGAGAATCTGTCAGCAGATCTTTTCAAAAAAGACATCAGTCATATTTGAGTTTACTTTCGTTCTTGAGCACTAAGCTTGAGAGATACCTAAGAGAGTATTTCCATTTAGATGTTGCTCTGAGAGTAGGAGTCAAAAGGAGAAGATAGCACAAAACAATGTAGACAAATATCAATCCAGTTAAAATTTTTGTTTTTTAGAGATGATCTCTTTTTTTTTCTTTTTTCTTTTTTTTAAGATGGAGTCTCACTCTGTCTCTAGGCTGGAGTGCAGTGGCGCGATCTCAGCTCACTGCAACCTCCACCCACCAGGATCAAGCCATTTTCCTGCCTCAGTCTCCCTAGTAGCTGGGACTACAGGCTAGCGCCACCATGCCCAGCTAATTTTTCTATTTTTAATAGAGACAGGGTTTCACCATGTTGGCCAGGATGGTCTCAATCTCTTGACCTCGTGATCCGTCCACCTTGGCCTCCCAAAGTGCTGGGATTACATGCATGAGCCACCGCACTCAGCCTTTTGTCTTTTTTTTTTTTTTTTTTAAGATGCAGTCTCATTTTTGTTGCCCCGTCTGTGGTGCAATGGTGCAATCTCAGCTCACTGCAACCTCCACCTCCTGGATTCAAGCTATTCTCTTGCCTTAGCCTCCTGAGTAGCTGCGATTACAGTCGCCCGCCACCACACCTGGCTAATATTTTTGTATTTTTAGTAGAAATGGGGTTTCGCCATATTGGCCAGGCTAGTCTCGAACTCCTGACCCCAGGTGATCCACCGCCTCGGCCTCCCAAAGTGCTGGCATTACAGGCGTGAGCCACCATGCCCGGCAAGGATTTCTTTTTTTTTTCTTTTTTTTTTTTTTAACCAATCCAATGATTTTGGAAGCTCCTCTACAAGGATGACCAATCGCAATGAAGGAATTGGTTGAATACTAAAGAGATAAAAAATAAATAAACAAACACTACAATTTGAATCATGCTTGTCCCATCAAATAATTTTAGGCAGTTGTTTGTGTGTTTTAAACATAAAACACATCTAAAGATACAAGAAAACTGTATCATCTAAGTCAACATCTCCAACAACTTCATCCTGTGGGGGCTATTCTTGAAATGAAAGGAGAGTGTTAAAATAAATAAATAAATAAAAATAACAGACAAGGAGAAAAAAACATCTGTGTTCTGATTCTTGACTATATCATGTGACTTTAGAAGAGTTGATCCTTTCTGGGCCTCTGTTTCTTCAGCCATCAAATAGGATAACAACACAACATAGGGTTTGTGAACATAAAATGAAAGTGACAGTTACAGACATACTTTAAGTATAACATAGAAAGACAATCCACAGTAAGTTTCTAGCCATTTTTTATATTAACTCCATGACAAGATTTTTTGTTTTTGTTTTTGTTTTTGTTTTTGTTTTCCTTCTCACTTGCAAAATGTGAAGGCATCTATGGTTGTTTCTCTCAACTGTAGACATAGGTTTGCTATTAAAAATCTGTAGCCCTCTTACTTCAGAAAGCCAGGGCATACCAAGTCTGTAAATTATAGTCCACTGTCATCTTCTTCTGAGAAAACCAGGAAATCCTACCACGTGCCTTTGTTAATAGGATCAAGGATTGAAGCCTGGGCCAGAAGCAGCCCAATAAAGAGATGTTTTATCAGATCGTGGCTGCATGGGCCAGTCAATCTTTCCTTGCTTGAGGAGCTGAGGTAGGAGGCAGAGACCACCAGAGACACCTTGGAAATCCAGAGGGACCAGATCATTGCTGGCACCAGCAGGCCTAGCTCATAAGCACCTTTTCTAGTTTGCACAAAGGCTCCTCAAGTATCACCTATGTCCTGGGAGATAAAATGGCATGGCTGAGCACTGGAACAAAAGAGTTGGGATTCTTTTGATGTTTCTATTACCCAAGACTTCTCTGACTAGTTTACTTATAACCTTGGGGATATAAAGGGCAGTGTGGCAGGAATATACAAGCCAAAGATCATTCATGTGTTCAATAAATGTACATTAAACTCCTGCTCTGGTTACAGCAATAAATACAGTGAAGGTTCACTCTTCTTCTGGATCTTCATACTATCTGGGAAGATAGTCAATAAATAGGTTAAAATATGTACTTTTAAAGCTGGGAGGAGAATATAGAGTAGGCTTGGATACAGGGAGTGGAGAATTTTCTTAGAGTGTTGGTTTTACCCATAAACATTGTGTGTAGAAATTTCAGTGTAAGAACTAAACAATGGATTATATTGTGTTGTACAAATATCTAATGACTGTTTAGGATTTTTTTCTAATGAGCCTGCAAAGACTTGATGGAGAAGTGTGGGGGGAACTCCAACACTTGACAAGAGGCTGAGCTCCAGACTCCTGAGAAAAAAACATTTACTTTTCTCTGTAATTAACGGTAATTAGATAGAAATTTCTGAAAAAACACAGACTTATGATTTCCTGAGCACATCTTTGCTCCATTCAATCGAATGAACTTAAGAGGAAGTGTATGCCCAATTTATTGCCTCGTTGCCTCTAAGTCACCTATTTTGTCCTATACTGCTAATGAGACTTGACATTTATTTCAATGAGTGCTCCTGAGTTCTCCTTTTAAGTGACAACAATTCAACCAAGGTGTCATCTTGGTTCACCCTGCCACTTAAAGTCTGTATAAGATGATTTGGTTTCCAACTATGAACTTACATACTGTGGGAAATTCGAAGGTTTCCATGGGCATATTTCGAATTTCTTGGGTTTCTATTATTCTTTTGTTAGCCCTGGCTCCAATTTCCAGCTGCATTCAATATTCTCCTGCATTTTGTGTCTTGTGACTGTGCCCTTCATTCTTTTTTTGGTGCCTTCTATTTGTACATTGCCAACCCCTCAGTACCAACACACACTCCTCCATCCCACCCATACCAGGCAGCTCTTAGAGATAAACATTTGCTAAAAAAAATGAGAAAAGGTTAGAGATGTTTTTTTTTTTTTTTTTGAAAGGGTCTTGTCAACTACCGCACACTAGAATGCAGGGGCACTATCACAGCTCACTGCATCCTTGATCTCCCAGACTCAAGCCATCCGCCTGCCTCAGCTTCCCAAGTAGCAGGGACCACAGGCATGCACTGCCATGGCCAGCTAATTTTTTTATTATTTATAGAGACAGGGTCTCCCTATGTTGCCCAGGCTAGTCTTGAATTCATGGGTTCAAGTGATCCACCCACCTCAATCTCGAAAAGTGCTTGGGATTGCAGGTGTGAGCCACTGTGCCCCGCCTTAGAGAAGCTGTCAATGGACAACTGAAAATTGGACATTATCCTTCTCTATTCTTAACCTTAATGATTATTGTCAACCTGAGATCTGAATTTTTATAAGTTGAACCAGCACCTCCTACTTTTCCTTCTACCTCATTAAATCTCTTCTGTTCTCCATTGCCCGCTCTCCCTATTAATTATATTTTTTTGAAAAAGAAGTTTGGCGATTTATTTCTTCCTTCTAATATATTTCTAGTTTCCTTACTTTTCACTTTTAAAAAGTTTATCAAGGTTTTTTCCCCATATATAATTCCTTCCCTCAGGGGGAATAAATTATAGTCAGTAAAATATCTTTCTAACTTCTCTATATAAAGAAACTTTAAAATATCTCATTTATTTTAGATACAATTGTGACCATCTCAATGTAACCTCTCATTTTCCTGCTCAAGTAGAAATGCGTCATGGGTCTCACCATCACTATTGCCACCATCACCATTATGGCATTTTAACAACAGACAACTATTTTGTGTTATATTCCTTCTGTTAACAAAGAAAAATGGAATGGCAATGCATTTTTTACAAATTGATTTGGGCTAACTTAAAACAAGGGCAATTTTAAAGTTGGGCATTTGTGTCCTAAGAAGATTCCTCACTGGGCAAATGGCTAAGTGATGGCCACAATCTTTTAGCCAGTCTTACCCTCACAAGCCCGGCTGCACAGTGTGAAATTGAAAACGAAAAGTAATGATGTCTGTTCTGAATAATTTGTAAACATTTGGCATCCTTTGTGGGAAGAGCTGCACTAAGGAACAGCTAGAAAAATGCCATTTCCACATATATTTAGATTTCACTATCTCTGAGAGTTCAGTTGTCCTTGATATGTATAAGAGTGTGTGGGGGTGGGGGGAAGGGGGATTTGATTACTCAATGATTACCTACTTGGGCACCGGAAGAATTAGGAGACCTATCTGTAGCTCACACTGGTGGGAATCTATGGAAGAGGCTAAACCTAAATATCCACATCCACCTGGGCTGAAGGTGAGACTCAGAGTAGCAAACACACTACTAAAGCCTCCAGGATATTAGTTTAGACTTATTAGCTCTAATTTGAGAAAATAGGCTGATGGGATAAGATGGCTCCATGGTGAGCAGGAAGCATTTTCAAAAGATAGATGAAGCTGAAGGGAGGTCTCTTTCAATAGAAAGCAATTCCGCCCACTGGGGGAGAAAGGAAAGCTAGGAACTGCAGCGGACCCACAGCTGACTTGGTTTGCTAGGGGCTCAGCTTCCCTTACATATTCTCCCCATCTTCATTTTCATTCCTTCTGGCCCCCAACCCTCACGCAACAGCATTTGAGAAGGTCATATAGTCACTTGTGCACAGTGCACAGTGCAGAGGACAAAGAAAAAGACGATAAAAGCAAACGGGTTCTGCCCCACAGTCTTCCTTTGCTGGCCCCAAGAAGGATGCAACCCGACAGTAAAGGACACTGCCAGGAGTTGCAGGCCGTCAAAGGCAGTGGACAGGACTGAGCCGTCACCCCTGCAGAGCCAAAGTCAGCGACATAGAGCATGCGATGTGGGTGAGCAGATTCCAAGAGATGACTCAGGAAGGACAGGAGTCCAGCTCTATGCCCTAATACATAGCAAAGGAGGTGACCCTTGAAGCGGGTGGAAGGCAGAGGCTTGGCTTATTCCTGGTGGAAGAAACAAATGGCAACGGGCACCTCAGTTGCACCAGCAATGTCAACTCAACAATAAAGGACATTGCGTTATAGTAATGTTAACTAAAAGAAATATCCTTTTTCTAATGCATATTTATAGGCATATCCAATTCAGGGAAAGGAAATGTGAGCTCTTTGGGAGATGCAGTTTTGGAATTGAACTCTGGAAGATATTTTGGATGTGAGTGCTAACTGTGACTTTTAATAATATTAATTTCTCACAGTAGTTGGGTGCTTTCCAATTTAAGAAGGGCTCACATTTACAAAAATGTATTTCTTTAGAAAGGTATGAATCTGGTAAAAGAGAAAATGATTGCTTAGTCCACTCCATGTATGTGGGACTTCCTCTGTCTCATGTCACCTGCTGGCCTCTTCTGGACTCCATACCTGGGAGGACGTCTAGCACACTAATCCATATCACACCCTCCTCCTTTTGGCTCTTGAGAGAAAAACTGGTAAACAGTTTGGTTTTAGATGGCAAGTTCATGCCTTTAGTAATAAGTAAAGCTTATTTCTGACTTCTCTGAAAAGGATATACCAATGCCTTTAATAATAAGCAAAGCTTATTTCTGACTTCTCTGTAAAAGAAATAACCATAATGCTTTTGTTAAAATGACATCACTGAACTATAATTATTTTCTAGCACAGAGGGCTGCATAAGAAGGAATTTTGTAGAATATATAAGGCAGAGTAGTAAATCAGCAAGTAGTCCAGAGTAGAGGTTTTTCAAGATATTGTGATAGTTAATTTATGAGTCAACTTTGTGAGGCCACGGTCCCCAGATATTTGGTTCAAAATGATTCTAGATGTTTCTGTGAAGGCATTTTTTTAAAATGAGATTAACATTTAAATCAGTAGACTTAGAGTAAAGCAGTAAAACTGCCTTCACAATCTAGGCAGGCCAGATCCAGTTAGTTGAAGGCCTTAATAATAATAATTTTTAAAAGCCTGATGTCCCCAGAAGCGGGAATTCTGCCAGCAGACGGCCTTTGTTCTCCAGATGCAACATCACCTCTTTCCTGGGTCTCCTGCCTGCCAGCCTACCTTGCAGACTTTGGACACGACAGCCTCCACAATCATGTAAGCCAATTGCTTAAAACCACTCTCTGTGTGTGTACACACATGCACACACACATACACACACACACACTCACACTCACACACACACACCCTCTTGCTTCTATTTCTCTGGAGAACCCAAGCTAATACAGATATTAAGAATATCTTGCACCACGCTTATTCCATTAATAAAATTCCATTCTCAATTTTTATTTCATGGAGAAAAAGTCATTGTATAACTCAAGAGGATGCGCCAGTTTACAACAGTTTATCCAAATGCCAGCTTACCCTTCCTTGAAAAGGCACTCTTGAAAGAAGATAGAAATCTCCACCCCTTCCATGAGCCACAGAGTTAGTAGGGAATCCCTTGATCAAAACCAAATGTCACATTGCTATTCAATAACTTTTCCATTATTACACACAAATTCAATAAGAATAACCCACCTTCTTCAGAATGTGGGCAGGAACCTGACAGAGAATCACAATTGAAGAGCACCTCTTCAGTTTCTGGAAAGACAGAGCTGGTGGTACCAAATGGCCCCAGTCTACTTGGTGAAGGGGATGGACACTGGAGATAGGGTAAATTCCACAGTATTCCTAACAGCACAATGGCAAGAAAAGCTTCAAGTAGCTCATTCTACCAAAGTCACTTTACTACCAATAAGTCACAGAAATCCCCAAAGCATTGCATTCAAATCATAAGAAGAAAAGTCTCTTACTTCCAAAACTCTTTCCCCGCATGCAAATCTCTGAAGGCTTAGCTTAAAAGCCAGAAGCATTTGAAAAGAATACTATCTATCTATAATCGTGGATTTTTCTACCAACTTTTTCAGATGACAGAATTTTTCTGATATGTAAGAAATTCAGAAAAAAAAATACTAGAATTGCTTTTAAAAGCATAAGATTCCTTTTTAAAAAGATTATATTTTATTGTACAAATTAATTAGGAGTTATTTTTCTCAAAAGCAATGATTTCTAAATTTTTTGATTATTGCATTTCTACATGTGTCATTTACTAATCAAAATGTTTGGAATAACTGAGTTAAAGTAAAATTTAACAAATACATATTTCAAGAATTAAAATGTCTAAGTATGCAACCCTAACCATGAGTGCATATTTATAAATTACATTCTTGTAATATTTACTAATGTGTCATGAGTGTTATAAAACAAATACAAAAGTAGAACATTTTAGAGAACAGTATAAAAAATACATTTTAAAAGATCTAGTATTCTTTCTTAATTCCACAATAGGTGGTCTTGTGTAGACCCCCCCATGGGAGAAGACTGCCATAGAGAGCACCTCTTCAATTTCTGTCCATCTGAACTCCTATTGAGTATTAATCTACTGGAAATATGCAAGTGATAACTTTATTCTCACTTGATAAATACATATTAGTCCAATGTGGCCTACCGTTATAAAAATTGTTCTAGAAATTCCTTTATCATAGTGATATCATACAAATCTCGTGACTTTTCTCCCTGGTGTGTTTCTGGGGAAAGTGCTTTCCTAAAGTCCTCAAGAAGGCTTTTGAGTACTTCCTCGGAATGTAGTTTCATATTTCATATCTCGTTTTTCAGTGCATTTATCTTTGCTGCTTTTTTAAATGGCACATTGTGTTCTACATTTGATTTATTTTTTTAGCCATTCTGTCTCTCACAATACAAATCCAAACTTCCAAGGGCAGGGACAGCGTCTTCTGTGCCTCTCATTCCTCTGCAAGTAATGGGTGATCCTTAGAGTCGTGTTTACTCAGTTCTTCAGAGGAGAGTAATTGATGATCTCACTCTGGTCAGAGAAAGCAAAATAACTTTAATGGTGTCAAGCAAATCGTGATGGCCTTTATTCATAATGCATTCTCTTGAAAGGCCAGCCTGCTGCAAATATATGCCCTGGACCAGTTGAACAATAAAAAGAACAAGGGTTTGTGACACAGTGTTCTGGGAAGTCTGCCAGCCACGTTTCTGGGCCCTCTGTAGGGTAGGAAAAGGGCAGCTAGCTTCAAATGCAAGCAGCCCAGAAGAGAATGAGAAGAGCACAGTGTACCCTCAATACCTGTCAACTCTAACATGGGGACACACTTTGTTACCATTGTCCAAAAGGAAGGTCAAAACCTCTGAACCTTCCTTGTGCAGAAGTTTTGAAGGTCTGAAGGTGCTAGTGGTCTACAGATTCACAGTCAAGATACTCAGAACAAAAAAAACAATCACAATGAAATTGAGCATTATGATATCACTTGTTAGTCATTGCTCCAATAAAGTAATGAATTATTTACTATAAAATATGAAGTACATGGGATAAAGTATGATGCTGCGAAGGATCATGAAATTTGTTTCAACAGAAAACACAGTATCTCAGAACTGGAAGAAAATTTCTCTGCCTAACCCCTTTGTTTATGTCAATTTTTAAATTTATTTTATAATTGGTGAGGAAGCCGAGCATTGAAACTTGTGTATTTTCTGAAATACACAAGTAGCTAGTGGAAGTGTCAGGATTGGGTTCAGGGCAGAATAACACAAGAGCTAACACCAAAAACTAATTTATGTTATATTTAGTCCTTAGGTCTTTGAAGTATTAATAGAACCAGATCAAATAGATGGATTTGCCAAGTCATTTCAAGACCTAGACTCATATTTAAATTTCATTTTTTGATTGCAAATGTATTACATTTGTAGTAATAAGTTACACCACTATAGAACTGCATCATAAAGCCAAAAACCGCTAACCTCAAGAGTACTCACCGTAAACAGCTACGCAAGTATTATTTCAAATATTTTTCTATGTTAACCTAATACGCATGCACACACACACTCATTTGTAGGATGCATTTATGCACATATATAAATGAAAATGTCTTTTGCTTCAAAATGTGCACATACTATGCATATTATTCAATAATTTGCTGTTTTTCACCTAACAATAAATCAGAGATGTCTTCCTATGGCAGTATGTATAGATTTGCCTTGTTCTTTTTAATGACGATATCATATTTCATAGTATGGTATGTACTGTTATTTATTCTCCTACTGAGGGAAAAGTAGGCCAGTTACAATTAGTTACTCTTAGGGAAAATGCGTTAAACATATGAACCCCAATTGTGATGCTATTTCTTCAGGTCAAATATCTAAAAATGGGATTGCTGGGTCTTATTGTTGAGTTATTTTAACAAGACTTGTAACAGAGGTGTTTGGAGTTTTTGTTTGTTTTCATAGGGGATTTTTTCCCACGTATTTAAGTAAAACTTTCAGAAATTACTTCAGCTAGATGCAGTATTACACCTATTACACCCCTAGTGTGTACTCCATTGTTTTCTGAGGCCACCTTTAAGATCCCTTAATTATGAGGGTTTTTTAAATTTATCTTGAAAACCAATATAATGAATGAAAAATGAGTACAAGTCAATGAATATTCATGTCCCATAGTACACGTTTTAAAATAACTTTCATTTTCAAACTCTAACCTAGTTATGACCTTCCAAGCTTTGTGATAGAAAACAGCTTTCCTTCATAGACTCTGAAACAAAAGGGAAAGTATCAAAGACAGCATATTTGGTGATATCATCTGGCCCTGTCTTTCTTCACCTCTCACTCCTCTCTTGATATTTGCTAGGCATCCCTAGCATTAAATTTTAAAATCCTTCACATGTGCCAGATGTCACATATACCTCTGAGACAGCAGCAGTTACCAACATATTCAAACACAATGCAGGAAAACCTGATCTTAGTCCATTAGTATTTTGTAGAATTTAAAATTGGAAAAGACTTTAGAATAAAGAGGAAGAAAACAAACTTTTCCCAGAACACCTACAGGTGCAGACACTCTTTGGAGATCACCAATTCTGTTCTTCACAGCCTTCTTACAGGGGAACTATCCATGTATTCTAAATGAAGATCGTTCAAGGACACTTACACAACTGGTAAACGATGAATCAGGAATGCAAATCCAAATCTTCTGACTCTAAAATCTATGTTCATTCTGTTCCTGGAACCGCCTTTGTAATTGTCCCTTTGGAATAAATCTTCTCTCATCTAGACCAGCAGTCTCCAAACTTTTTAACACCAGGGATTGGTTTTGTGGAAGACAATTTCTCCACGGACCGAGGGTGGGGGATAATTTCAGGGTGATTTAAGCACATTACATTTATGGTGCACTTTATTTCTTTTAGTATTACACTGCAATATATAATCAAATAATTATTCAACTTACCATAAGGTAGAATCAGTGGAAGCCCTGAGCTTGTTTTCCTGCAACTAGAAGGTCCATTTGGGGAAGATGGGAGAGAGTGACAGATCATAAGGCATTAGATTCTCATAAGGAGCATGTAACCTAGATCGCTTGAATCCACAGTGTACAATAGGGTTCATGCTCTTATGAGAGTCTAATGCTACTGCTGATCTGATGGGAGACAGAACTCAGGTTGTGATGCAAGTGATGAGGAGCAACTATAAATACAGATGAAGCTTTGCTTGCCCACCGCTCACCTCCTGCTGTGCAGCCCAGTTCCTAACAGTCTAGGGACCAGTATTGGTCCATGGCCCAGGGGTTGGGGACCCCTGATCTATACTATATAGATGAGAAAATATAAGTGATTTTTCTGAAGTCTGCATAGCTAGCAACAGCTCTAACTTCCGATCCAACATGACATTTAGTGAGATTGATGGGTTTAGTGTGATTTTGCAATTGGCATTAAGTCTGCCTAACACTCAATATGAAAATGGGTTTGTGTCTCCTCCTGCTGCTGCAGGGTCACTGTGTTCCTTTTAGTCTCCAGGGCCTGGGTTTCTAATGTGGATATCATGAACATTCCTTGTGTCTGGTTACATTCTCTCTAAAGGCTCTCCATCTCTCCAAGGTATGAGCATAAAGCACAATTGCGTTTTGCATACTTCTTTCCATTTTTACTACAAAATTAAAAATCCAGCACTATGTAACACCAATCTTAAATCCACATATGGCCAAAGAGAAAGGAGAAATTGAACAGCATGCTGTGGCTGACGCTGCTCAGATACTCCAAGGAACTGGAATAGTAATTTTACAACTTAGATGAAATTAGGGCTCTCAGTTCCAATGATAAAGAGACAGGTCCCTGCAGTGGCCTCTTAGGAAACCATTGTGGTCCCCATTGTCATTAAAAATACTCATAAACTCTTCAGCAATAAAGGCTGTGACTGCTATCTTCTGGAACTTATGAAGTAGCTGGCTGAAACTCCATGTTTCACAGACTTTTTATAAATAACCACTGAATAAATAACTTCACCAAGGTTCCCCTTACTTTGATTTTATCTTCAGTTAGCTACTAGATTTGAGTTGTAGCAATCTGTATGTTAGATACACACACTGCATAGCTTTTTTCTTTACTAGGAATTTATGGACTATAAGAGGGCTCTCATTAGATTTAAAGCATCCATCAAATGAACAAAACTAAGTGGGTTTGAGTAGAATTTACTATACACACTTGGAGGAACTAAATAACTGACTCTTTCCTTCCAGTTAAAGGCATCAACTTGAAAATTATCTACTACTGTATTTCCCAGTAAATGGGAGATAATAATCATAGTAGTAATCTTTTGTCTATACATTCAAGGAGACACAGGAAAAATGAATACTTTTTTAGTTTTCTTTTGAAATGTATCTTCTACAAATATTTTCTGGAACTCTTCAATGTGGCAAAATCTGCAATTCTGGCTTCAGGGGCTCTGTTCTCACTGTCTTTCTTGCTACATGGAATGAGCAGAAAGATATTCATGAAAGATTGACTAGGTCCAATTTTCTATGAGTAAAAACAACAGCAACATCAATATTTCAGGATCTGAAAAAAAAAAAAAAACATGGCTATTCTCTTTCCTTGAAAAGAGTGTTAGAAATCATTGCATTTTAATGAATTCAAAATAACACAAGAGATTTTGAGGGCTGTTTGACTTCTGAAAGTGCAGAGATAAATCCGATTTTCCATAACTTATATTTGAGGAAGAGAGATCTGATACCGTTCCTCTGTAGACCCATGGCAGCATGAGGTAGAAAGTAACTAGTGATCTTTTCATCACGGTCCTGGTGGAATCCTGGTTTCCAGGCAGTTTCAGCTGTCACATTTGCTTAGAGTTTACTGAGCTGTTTTTAGTTACTCATTCAAATATTCATAAGGAGCAAGGACTGCGGTTTGCTGTTTGGTAACAACTTCATTTTTGGCTCACACTCAATTTGTCCTTGCCGACTGCTTCTTTGGACCCTGATTGGGCTTTAGGTGGTCATGTGGACTTTCAAGGATAATGGGGTTTCCTTGGGGGTACGCAAAGGAAACATGTTCCATCTTTTATCTTTGCTTGGCTGGATGATGACAATAATTACAGAAGACAGTTATGGATTATTTGAGACAAGTGAAATAATCAAACCTATATCAAGCACTGCTTTGTGCTACCCAAGGTAGCAGATCTGTTAATTATTCACCTTGTGAGACTACGTACACCTCAGGAGATCCTAAAATGGCAACATATTAGTGCAAATATTTACTCAACAATATTGTTCTTGAATACAATAATGAAAGTACATGTAATCTCTTACTATGTTCTTGGAAGAAACCAATGGACTGTACCATTTCTTACCACAAGAAATCATAGCTCTTCATTAGAAACTCTCTATTATTTGATTAAAACTCTTGTTAAATAAATCCTTTAGGTAGACAAGGTCTACTGCTTAATGGGAGGCTAATATCTAATATACAAAAGAGCTGCAGTAACAGCACAAATAAGCAGCAGCATAATAGACAAAGTGTAGCTCTTTAATGAAGTTATAACATCAGCTGTTCACTGTAATTTCATCATCTAGGTTGCTGCAAAAAAAAAAAAAAGACTTGTCAATAAAGATACATTTCTAAAATAACTTTATGCTTTGACATTAAAACTCTGAATTATCTGGGCTATAATGTTAGATAAAGGAATTTTTTTTACCCACTTATTATTAACAACAAATAATGCTCATTTTACAAGAAGAAATGTATGCTTTTTATTGAATTTGCAACTACTTTTTTTTAAAGGATGACTTTGTATTTGCACTGTTCTTCTCAACATGAATACACATTCTGATGCTCCTGAGAGCACTTGTATATTCTAAAAAAGACTGAGCAGGTAAATTCTGTATTATTTTATTTGGATTAGGGGAAATAACAACCCTGTCTGAGGCAAAGCAAAAGGAATTCCAATCTCACAGCCACTGCCAGATAAAAACCTGGAAAAGACCATTAATCTCATTTGTTTTCATTAGAGCAAGGCTCATTATCACAACTTTAGTTAAGGAAGTGCCAACATTTACTCCAGCGATTATATATCAGCGAAATTAGTTCTAAAAAATGAAGCTCCTGGTACTATAAACTCTACATTATTTGCTGAGGTCTTTATGTGTTGTAATGGAGGAGGATGCATGTTTTGAATACTTGATAGAGCAAACAATTCCTTGATGAATACCTAGCAGACACTGTAAATAATATTAATTCCTAAATGAAGCACCAACATTTTTACATATAGGATATAATGTTTTATCTTTTAAAAGTAGATTTTTTCCTGACATGTTTCTTCCATGTTTGTAAGCAAGTATGAGAAAATGTAAATTCACTCTTTCCTGTTAATCTTTTTAACAGTTCCATGAATGAAAGTTCTATCCAAAATAGAGATCTCAAGTACCAGCGGATGGTAAAGCAGACGCATTTAGAAACATGCCATGTATTAAACAGAGGCAAGGACAGCGAAGGCTTTATTAAATCAGAACATCTAGCTCTAGTGATGTGAGGGAATCTGAGGACTGTGACCTACAGTCCATGTGGTAAAATGCTCGTCTTCTGTGTGCAACTTAGAAAAAAGATTACAATGAATATTTCAGAAGTGTCCTTCTCACCGAAAGCAAATTTAATTTTAAGCAGTAGGAGAAAAGGAATCGCTAAGCTTTAGTAGGGTTTTACTTTTTCAAAACATTAGGTACTGTGGCTACACAATTTACACTATGAAACGCAATCCTTTTCTCCTCACCAGCAATGAGATATCCCAAGGCATATTTCAGAAACCGCATCAGTCTAAGGGAGGCAAAATAGCTTCCAAAGGGGAGATCAGAATACCAGGTAGTTATTCAGTGAATGCAGGATGATGATGCACTTAATTATTACAATTATTTATTGAAGGCTTTGTCCGTGACAAGCACTTTACATCTCTCATCTGACTTAGTCCCCATGTTAACTTGGCAAGGCAAGATTATCTTCATTTTATAAATGAGAAGACTGAGATTCAGATACATTATATGAAATGGTCAAGGTCACCCTTCTAGCAAGTGACAGAGTGAAAATTCAAACTCAGGCTACCTAAATCCCATCCACATGCTCCTTTCACTATATAATACCGCTTGAATTAATAGTTAATAGGCACTATCTTGTCCCGAGACTTGTGGAACCAACTATTTCAGCAATATGGCACTTATCAAAGAGAGCCTCTATGGAAGTGTGATCCAAATTAAGTGAGTTTTAAGAGAAAACCCAAAGAGACAAGCTGGATGTGAGCCTAGCTGTTTCAGCCAATGTGGGCTTTAAAGAGTAGGAAGAAGGAAACAAACTTGGAAGAAAAGAGTTCTGAGCAAAAATCAATGAAAAGAGATAGCCTTATAAAAACTCTTGTCACACAGCACCAGAATGCAGTTTGCATTCATTTTAACGGAGGAGTTGTAGACCATGTATGCGTTAGAAGAAATATGTAGTAATGCATAAGGCTAGAAGCATTAGCATAATAGAAATATACTTGATTCATCTTGACAAGTTCAAGACCTTACTTGCACATGAGACTGAAAGCTCTCAGTCATTGGTACATAACCAATGATAGAAGAAAATGACCAGCCCATC
Source organism: Cebus imitator (assembly GCF_001604975.1). Classification (NCBI taxonomy): domain Eukaryota; kingdom Metazoa; phylum Chordata; class Mammalia; order Primates; family Cebidae; genus Cebus; species Cebus imitator. The sequence continues at coordinate 6,117,626 of NW_016107406.1, forward strand.
AGAGTTTGACAGGGATCCACATGGAGTCACTACAGTGGAGCAGAAGATGCTGCTGAGCCACAGACTGATACAAGGGGACTCAGATGTGAAGCCCAGACATTCTTCAGTGACTGAAATCCAGCCATTGGCTAAAGACTCAACCAATCCAGTCTGATGAGAAGGAACTGGGAACTAATGTGCCAAAACTAATTGATCTATAATATCATTGGAAGTGTGATGGTTAATATTAAGTGTCAACTTGATTGGATTAAAGGATGCAAAGTATTGTTGCTGGTGTGTCTGTGAGGGTGTTGCCAAAGGAGATTAATATTTGAGTCAGTGGACTGGGAGAGGCAGACCTACTCCTGCCTGCTTTATTCTAGCCACACTGGTAGCTGCTTAGATGGTGTCCACCATCTAACAGGTGCACCACCCACTCAACCCGGGTGGGCAATATCAGCTGCCAGTGCGACTAGAATAAAGCTGCACTGATGCCCACCCACTCAATCTGTATGAACACCATCTAAGCAGCTGCTGGTGTGGCTAAAATAAAGCAGGCAGAAGAAGTTGGAAAGGGCAGACTTGGCTGGGTGTGGTAGCTCATGCCTGTAATCCCAGCACTTTGGGAGGCTGAGGTGGGCAGATCACTAGGTCAGGAGCTTGAGACCAGCCTGGCCAACATAGTGAAACCTCATCTCTACTAAAAATACAAAAAGTAGCCGGGCATGGTGGCGTGCACCTATAGTCCCAGCTACTTGGAGGGCTGAGGCAGGGAAATCACTTGAACCTGGGAGATGGAGGTTGTGATGGAGGTGAGCCAAGACCACACCACTGCACTCCAGCCTGGGCAACAGAGCAAGACTCCATCTCAAAAAAAAAAAACAAAGAGCAGACTTGCTGAGTCTTCCAGCCTCTGTCTTTCTCCCATGCTGGATGATTCCTGCCCTTGAACATCAGACTCCAAGTTCTTCAGCTTTTAGATTCTTGGATTGACACCAGTGATTTGCCAGGGGCTCTTGGGTCTTTGGCCACAGACTGAAGGCTGCACTGTTGGCTTCCCTACTTTTGCAGTTTTGGGACTCAAACTGGCTTTCTTGCTCCTCAGCTTGCAGACACTTTGTGACCATCTGAGTCAATTCTCCTAATAAACTCCCCTTCGTATATACACCTATCCTATTAGTTCTGTCCCTCTAGATAACCCTGATTAGTACAAAAGTTCATGCATATATGTATATTTGAGTATAAGTCATTTTCAAAACTTTACATGGTTTAACCTGTTGTATTAGTCTGTTCTCATGCTACTTCTTTTTTTTTTTTTNTTTTTGAGATGGAGTCTGCTTCGGTTGTCCAGGCTAGAGTGCAGTGGCGTGATCTCAGCTCACTGCGACCTCCATCTGCCGGGTTCAAGCAATTCTTATGCCTCAGCCTCCTGAGTAGCTGGGATTAGAGGTGTGCACCACCAGGCCTGGCTAATTTTTATTTTTTTGTTGGCCTCAGATTCCTGACTTCAAGTGATCCACCTGCCTTTGTCTCCCAAAGTGCTGGGATTACGGGCATGAGCCTCCATGCCCAGCCTCGTTGACTGTTCTTTAAGGCCGTAGTAGGGCATAGAACCGGGCTGAGGTTGTAGCCTGCAGCCCCTTCCCTCTACCTTATCCCCACAGAGGCTAGACGTTTAAAAGTCAGTGGAGCACTATCAAATCAAAAGAGCCTCTTAAATTATCTTCTACTAGAAAATTTTAATAGTAGCGTGTTAATATTTTTAAATGTTTTAGTATCATCCCATTTCAAAAACTATATCTATTGTTCTTATATAAGAAAAACAATGATTTTCTTATTTAAGTTGTTTATTGTAAGATAATTTACAAATATCTTGTTGTCTTCGATAATTCAAACAATGGAGAAACAGTTTTTTCTGACAAAGCAGCAGTAAGCTAAAAACAAAATCAGCTGGCTGAATTTTCCTTCTTTACCTCTTGTCTGAGGATGGAACTTGATTTTCATTAATCCAGAGCTGCAGCACCAGAGATGATTTCAATCAACTCCTTTGTGATGACAGCTTGGCGGGTACGGTTGAATGTCAATGTCAATTTGTCAATCATCTCAGAAGCATTCTTGCTGGCGTTGTCCATGGCTGTCATCCTGGCACTCTGCTCACTAGTGGTGGACTCCTTCAGAGAGTAGTAGATGATGTTGGCCAGACTGTATTCTTGGTAATTTTGCAGCACATCAGCATCGATATCATCGTAGATACTCATGCTTTCAGCACTTGCAATGGTATTAAGGGAAAAGATGGGCTTTTCCTCTGTCTTATAGGATATATGACAGACCTGAATCGATTAAAGATGATGGAGCCTTCATCAAATTCATATCCAGAATTTAGTAATTCAAGGGCAATGACTGACGCATCTCCAAAAGTAGGGGGCTTTCTTCCTACTTCTTTGAATGCCGCTAGAAACTGGTCAGAATGAGTCCTATAAAGTATGCCTCTGATTTTGTCACCAATTCCAACAAGCATAACTTCTTTCCCAGCTGCTGTTAGTGTAGCAACCTCGCTTTTCATCTGTTTAGCAATGGAGGAGTGAATAGCACCACACAGTCCTCGATCTGAGGACACACCAATAAGGAGGTGTTTCTTCTTGTCTTCAGGCCCCTTGATATCAGCTTTCTCATACAGAGCCAAAGATCCCAATCCATATATTCGAGCTGGTTTCAGCTCTCTCTCAGCTCGGGCATATTTTGCTGCTGCTACCATTTTCATAGACTTGGTAATTTTCTGGATGTTTTTGATGGACTTTAGTCGCCTGGTAATATCTTTCAAAGTTGCCATATTTCGAACTTGAATCCATTGCGGCTGCAAGGTCCAGGCCGACAGCCCAGAGACGCCGGCGCGAGAAAACATGGTAACCGCAGCTCCGCTGAAGGTCGGTCACTCAGCTCTCATGCTACTTCTAAAGACATACCTCAGACTGGGTAATTCATAAAGGAAAGAGGTTTAATTGACTCACAAGTTCCACATGGCTAAGGAGGCCTCATAATCATGGTGGAAGGCAAATGAAGAGCAAATTCATGTCTTACATGGCAGCAGACCTTGTGCAGGGGAACTTCCATTTATAAAACCATTAGATCTCATGAGATTTATTCACTACCACAAGAACAGTACAGGGAAAACCTGCCCCCATTATTCAATTACTTCCCACTGGGTCCCTCCCAGGACACATGGGGATTATGGGAATTACAGTTCAAATGAGGCTTGGGTGGGGACACAGCAAAACTATATCATCTGTTTAACTGATTTTTCAGTCTTCATAAAATCACAAGCCAAAGATTACTCTAAGTAAAAATTAAGCAAAAGTACAGAATTAAACACACCCAAATGATTGTTGAAGGTGTCATTCTGATACCCAGATTGGGGTAGGCCACATATAATAACATCCAACATTTTATTGAGTGCCCCCCTAGATTTCAACAATCCTAATCCTTAAAATAATCCTATAAATAAACATTAACATCATGCTTTATATAGGAAAGGAAGCTAAATTTCAGAGAAATTAAGAGACTTTCTCAAGGTCATCCAGTTACTGCTTACAGAGTCAAGATTTAGATCCAAAAACAGGCTTTAAAGTCCATGCCATTGTCACACTGCAAGTTGTCCTCCCCCACAAGATTGTGCATCAGCACCCAAAGAATGGACCTGAGCATTGACACTTATCAGGTGCTTATGCTACCTTTTATTTAAGAAACAAGCCTGAAATCTAACCACAAAATGTTTCAATGTTTCATAATTTCCCTAAGATCTGGAATCAACAAAAGAGGAAGATGAGTGAAAACATAGTCAATGAACTTTAGAAAGAATTTGTGTGATATGGCTTGACACTGTGTCCCCACGCAAGTCTCACCTTGAATTGTAATCCCCACATGTCAAGGGTGAGACCAGGTAGAGATAGTTGAATTATGGGGTGGTTCTTCCTGTACTGTTCTCTTGGAGGTGAATGAGTACTCATGAGATATGATGGTTTTATAAGGGGATTCCTCCTTCAATTGGTACTCATTCTCTCTGCTGCTGCCCTGTGAAGATGTGCCTTCTGCCATAATTGTAGGTTTCCTGATGCCTCTCCAGCCATGTTTAACTGTGAGTCAATTAAACCACTTTCTTTATAAATTACCCAGTCTTGGGTATTTCTTCATAGCAGCCTGAGAATGAACTAATATACTATGTTTAATAATACATAACGGTAAAATGAGTGATTAATTCAGATTACATTGTAGAATAATCAATCTAATATGATGCCTGGTATCTAGTAAAATGTCCATCACCTTTTATCAATTCTGAGGTAAGCCTGCTTTTGTATTTTTGAATTATAAAATCAGAATGCAACTCACAATTGCTATCAGTCAGGTAAAATTGCAAAGTAGTTCTCTTTACCTGCACATCTTTGAGCTCAGTTGTCATTCCTAGTGACCCAACTGGACAATCACAACCCATCAATATTTCTGTCAACAAACCATTTCAGGCCCACTTAAGGAAAAAAAAAATATGAGTCCTGGCTGTATCTGAAAATATTCTGTTGGCACCTGGGACAATCAAGTAAAAACAGCCATCAAATCTTGCAACTAAGGATCAACTGCTTCAAAGAAAATCCCAAAGACAATACTGGAGCATTCTTTTAACAATTCTGCATCATTGACACTCTAAATGGCAGTGTGAGGGGATGGCAGTGTGAGGAAAATTATGAACACTAGCAACTGAGCCAACAGGGATTCCAGAGAGTTACAGTCTGGATGTGAACAAATTTTAGGAATGCCTCAGCCACTTTTACTTTATTTTCCTTTTCCTTTTGATGTATACACAGACTGAAGTATCAATTCTAAAAATATGTTTATAATTGTCTTAAAATAATCCTTCAAAATGTATAAAATAAAAATCCCAACAAGCATTGTGTGTGGGCACACGTGTGTGTGTGTGTGTGTGTGTGTGTGTGTGTGTGATCCAAAAAAGGTACACTTTTGAATTGACAACGTCTAGGATTTTATAAAATTTGTAAGATTTCCAAGTATTTAAGAAATACATTTAAGTCATATCTTTATTTCTCTGTGTGTTGCTGTATTTTTCAAGCACAGTTTCAGAAATGTTTACATCTTTAAAGGAAACATCAGATATCAGCCTTACCTTTAGAAGATGTTTATCCCACTGTTTAGATTTTTTAAAAAACTATTTCATTTAGGCCTGAATAGACTTACCAAAAAATGTGGCTTCATCATACATCTCATTATATAATATTCATAGAACAGCCATCATGCACTCCAAGATGCTGTATAGAATGTCAAGAATATCTTTGCTTTCTAAAAAGTTTACCTTCCAAAGCTATGTCCGCAGGATGGGTAGATCCACTTTCTGTTGAAAATTTGCTTCATCAAATGACCAAGAATAATTCAAATAATTAGCATAAATATATACCAATTAGTAATATTTACATATACTATGTTGGCATATGTAAGTATTCAGTGTTTCTGATCAGATGCTATAGGCTAATTCCTTTCAGAAGATTTGAGGCCATGGTTTTCAATTCCAGAATGAGAAATAAGACAAGGTTTGACACTGGGGAAAGAAAAATCCACATGGAAAAGGGAAATTACATGTCTCAATTTAGCTGTAATGAAGAAAAACATTAATATATTGATGTTGTCAACCTTGACCCATGCTCCTGCCACTCCATATACTGAAAACATTTGTCTTTGCTCACTTGGCTTCATCTGCTCATTTTTCCATCCCACTGCAGGAGTTGCCTTTTTACCAGCCTAATGCCAGGCTTTTAGGAAGCCTATGAGGCCAGGTAAGAAAATTACAATGAGACGCAGGATCAAGAAAGTGGGAGGAAAAGGGAGGATAAGAGAGTTTGGAAAAGGAGAAAAAGGGTAATTTACTAAATTAGCTGAATTGTAAACATTGAAATCAAAAATCCAAAGATAATTTAGAGTGTATAATAAAAAAGAAAGTCAAAATATGGATCTTGGTTTGTGCCTAGCTTTCTCTTTTTCAGTAGTATTGTTTCCCTAATATTCCATTGCACAAAAGTGAGAAGGAGAAAAAAAAGAGAGAGAAAAAGGAGGCCAAAAGGGACAAGGTCGTGGCTACCTGCAGAAACCAGAAAAATGTATGTGACAAAGAATAAGTCTGGGTTACAAAGAAAAAGCAACAGCAACTTCCCCCTCTGGTCTTTCTGTTGTTAGCTAACGTCCATCACACTTACCAAGTAGAAACCTTGTTTAAAAGGTAAGTAGAAAAAAAGGACAACTGAGTCAAGCAATCATGTCTTGGCAGATGGAGCATGGGGCTGGCAGATTAAGGGGAAGGATGATAGTCTACCTTTACAGTAAACCAGACAATTTTCCTCTTCCAAATGGAGTTTCCTTATTAGAAAATGTTTCTAAAATAACTGTAAATATGACTTTCTAAACCATAACATAATATAAAATGGGGACTGAAGGGAAATAGCCTAGATTTTACTAAAGAATTGTATTTGTTTGTTATTTAGGAGAGAAACATGGGGAGTTGTTTCTGCAGAGATGTGCAGAGGCATATCATATGCAAAAGCATCAAAAAATTCTTCTAGTTTCAAGTTGTTGCAAATATGCCTGCTTGGACAAACTAAGAGGGTATTTATATGTGGTGATAATTTACACAATTTACTATTGATTTTGAGAATTTGAAAGACCTTGGGCAATCCCAGGTTACATATAAAAGTGAAATGATTACCAATTAAAATTTGCCATCCTAATTCTAATCTTAAATGCAGACCTAAGCTAAGAAGAAGAAAAAGATTCATGATGCACATATTAAAAATATAAAAATAAGGCCAGGCATGGTGGCTCACACCTGTAATCCCAGCACTTTGGGAGGCCAAGGCGGGTGAATTACGAGGTCAGGAGTTCCAGATCAGCCTGATCAACATGGTGAAACTCTGTCTCTACTAAAAATACAAAAATTAGCTGGGCATTGTGGCAGATGCCTGTAATCCCAGCTACTCGGGAGGCTGAGGCAAGAGAATCGCTTGAAACCGGGAGGAGGAGGTTGCAATGAGCCAAGATTGCTTCATTGCACTCAAGCCTGGGCACCGAGAGGGAAACTCCATCTCCAAAAAAATAAAAAATAAAATAGAAAATAAAAATGAATGGTTTACAGATTAATTTTAAACTTTCACGAAAACACTTGGGAGTCCCAGTAAACGACTTGGAGTTGTGTCCAATTACCAGGTTACATACTGTTGCCGAAATTCAGCTCTTCCCCAGGGGCATTAATTGAGATGATCGGAGATGCACAGCAAATTGGAGATTCAGCTTTTTACATTTTTAAGAGGATTAAAATAGAATTTGGTTGTTTTTAATAAGCTTTTACACGGTGTGTGTTTGTGTTGGGTACACACACATATGTATCTCTATGTATATTTTGATATAAATATATCCCCTTTGGACTCTGACAACAAAATGTAATAAATCAATCTGTTCTACACTAACAAATTTAAGGCTTGACCACTCCACACACTCTGGTTTTAGCACTTTCTGGAATCTAACCATAAATAGCCTTAATTTGATTAAAATGCAGCTGTTATATTCTCCTTTTGCTCTGGCCTCTGGTGATAAAATACAAAAAAAAATCAACATACTGTTTCATATCACCCACTTTCAAAACTATATTTCAGACATGGTAAGAGAAAAGCTTCTTTCTATACTGGCATCTACGCCAGTTTTCAAAAGCAAATACATAAAGGATATGTTTCAAGAATGAAAAGATGATATAAGCTAAAATAAATAAGTTCTTTCTAAGACATAAGTAATAATTGCACTGTAAGTTATGTAAGCCTCATTGACAGTACTCCGGCAAAGACATCCATTTATCAGTCAAAGCAAGTAATTCCATGTTCTGTGAATGGCAGAATGAGACCGGCTTCAACTGATTTATGAAGTGATTTTTTTACATTCTACTGAATGATTGAGACCAAGGACCTGCAGCAATGGTGGTTCATCTTTTCTGTTCAAGTGCCAATTCTTTTTATTACTTTTGTTTTGTTTCTAGCAGAGACATGGCTGCCTCATTCACCACCTGCTAATGTTGAATAAGAAATGTTATTCATGACATCATCTAGGCTATTCAGTATGAATGGCCCCAAGAAAGTAATCGAATAGTTTCTATCTTTCTTACATGCTGCCTTGAGTGTCATGTAGGGGAACATTTTCTGGCCTGAGAGCCAGTGAGAAACAAATTGTATTCATCTTTGTATATTCTTTTAAGTCCAGCATGATCCCTAGGATCTAGGAGGCACTAAAAAGAAATTGTAGAATCAAGTTGAAATGGCCTCTAAACCTGCTGGACAGGCAGCAAACTGTGATGGGGACAGCAAGGAACCATGATCTCATAATCCTGACTTGGCCACTTATGGGCTAGGTAGATTAGAGGCAGACCTTATCACTTCTTTGAGACTCAGTTTGTTCACCTGTCAAATGGTAAAAACCAGTTTCTACCTTATAGGGCTGAAGTGGGGGTTAAATAATACAGTGTATGTGAATTGCCAGTTACCAAAACAAGGAGGATGGGTCAGGCTATCACTAGGTTTAGGTAAGGGGCCATATCCAAGGAAGAGAATAGTCTAGAAAAATGACATGCTGTCTTTCCCTTCTTCTAACTTTTATATAGGCAAGTGGATTCTAAGTGTTGCTTTAAAAGGCACATACACGACCAGGTGTGGTGGCTCACGCCTATAATCCCAGCACTTGGTAGGCCGAGGCAGGTGGATCACGAAGTCAGGAGATAAAGACCATCCTGGCTAACATGGTGAAACCCCGTCTCTACTAAAAATAAAAAGAATTATCCAGCGTGATGGCATGCACCTCTAGTCCCAGCTACTCGGGAGGCTGAGGCAGGAGAATCGCTTGAACCTGGGAGGCAGATGTTGCAGTGAGCCAAGATCGTGCCACTGCACTCCAGCCTGGCGACACAGCAAGACTCCATCTCAAAAAAAAAAAAAAAAAAGGCTCATACACACAAAACACACACATGGGTACACACGTGCAACAATCCCAAAAGGCAGCCTGAAGCCAAAAGGAAATGCAAAGTGGATATAGAGACAAGGTTCATCTGTCAGTTTGTCTTGGCCTTAAACACAGGATCTTGCTTCCCCTCACTCTGCAGCCCCATATCAAATGGGAAAACCCCTTCATCTCCTCTCCACCAGCTGCTCCCCAACTCACTGCTTAACCACACAGCCATATAAAGACTCCCTAGAAAGCCAAGGCTCAGGGCATCCATCCTAATTCTGTTCTCAGAGTGTGCTACCAGTGCCCCTGGGTGGATCAGTCCATAAAGGTACAAAGAGCCTCAGACTAAAGCATGGAGTATCTATTTTATTGGAGGATTTGGACTATAGAGGAATATTTTTATACTAAGACAAATACAGACATATTATGGAGTAGAATGTAATACTGTCATGATTTTTTCAGACAAAATAATGGATGTTAAAGAAAATTCAAGCAAACTGAAAGAGGGCAGAACCCTTGGCTAGGTCCTAAATGCCCTCATTTCCCAACTCATGAGTATATATACTGCCTTGCCTTGGTCATTCAAAGTAATTTTCAGACAAAGGCTGAGAAGTAGTGCCTAGCAGGTTTTCTTAGATAGGCTTCTAAATGTTTCATAAGAAAGTGGGTGTTTTAGGAAAAAGCTGTGCCCCTGAAGGTAGAATCCCATTGCACTAAACAGTACAAGAATGTCTAATTCGTCACATTTGTCATCCAGCTCTATTTTCAGTTGCAGATTGATAACATATATTAATAGCATTAATTTTAAAGCAACTTGAAAATCCTTCTGGTAAAAGTATCACATGTAACCACAAATACCTTGTTGCTAAAAATTGCTGAATGCAAACCTTCTCTTTTGGCCCAATTTTATGTGCAGTGGTACAATGTTATATATTCTTTTTTTTTTTTTTTTGAGATGGAGTTTCACTCTTGTTGCCCAGGCTGGAGTGCAATGGTGGGTTATCGGCTCGCTGTAACCTCTGCTTCCCGGGTTTAAGGAATTCTCCTGTCTCAGCTTCTCAATTAGCTGGGATTACAGGAGCCCATCACCACACTTGGATAATTTTTGTTTGTTTTTAATGGAGACAGGGTTTTACCATGTTGGCCAGGCTGATCTCAAACTCCTGACCTCAGGCGATCTGCCCACCTTGGGCTCCCAAAGTCCTGAGAATATAGGTGTGAGTCACTGCACCAGGCCAATGTTATATATATATTCTTAATAAAATAAGTTAACAAGCATTAATGTAGCAAACTATTGAGAAGCTACTATGTGCAAATCATTTTGGTTTATACATAGTGAAATAAAATGTGTTTTCTTTCAAGATGTCCACAATCTAAGCACTGTGAAATAGAAATATAATGTAAACTACGTGCATAATTTTAAATGATTTGGTAGCCATATTAATACAAGGTAAAAGAAGTAACATTCATTTTAATAATTCAATTTAATAATAATAATTTTAATAAATTATTTAATAATGTTAATTAATAAATATTAATTTTGATAATTAATTTCAATAATTATTTATTTGACACAGCGTGTCTGAAATGTGATATTTCAACATAATCAACAGAAAAGTATTATTAAGACATTTTACCTTCTTTTATCACAGTGAGACTTCAAAATGTATTTTACACTTGCAATACATCTCAATTTGGACTAGCCATATTGCAAATGATCAAAAGCCACATATGACTAGTGATTGCTATATTGGACAGCGCAGAAATGAATCATTAATAAATACTGATTACGTACATAATTTAAAAATTGCAGCTGCCATACGAGTTCCTGAAAATACAATGGTAAATGAAATGTCGTCCCTGTCCTCACATTCTGACAACAATGACAATGAATAAGTACAAGGTAGTTATAGTACAAATGGTGAGTGTTATGATAAAGGAAACAAGCAAGGGAGTGGAGTGGAGACTGCTGGGTGGGAATGGGGTTGAGAGGCGGGTAAGGGACTGTATTAGTCTGTTCTCAGTCCGTATTAGTATGCTAAAAAAGCATACCTGAGACTGGGTAATCTATGAAGAAAAGAGAAACTCACAGTTCTGCAGGCTGTACAGGAGGTGTGGTGGAGGAGGCCTCAATAAACTTACAATTATAGTAGAGGGCAAAGGCGAAGCAAGCACATCTTCACATGGTGACAGGAAAGAGAGAGAGAGAGAGAGCAATGGGGAAAATGCCATACACTTAAATAATCAGACCTCATGAGAACTCACTCACCATCACTAGAACAGAAGGGGGAAATCCGTACCTATGATCCAATCACCTCCCACTAAGTCCCTCTCCTAATACTGGGAATTACAACTCAATGTGAGATTTGGGTAGGGACACAGAGCCTAATCATATTACTGTATCAGGCTCTATTTTAAATGGAGTGGCTAGGGGAAGGTGTCTCTGAAAAGAAAGCACTTAAAGCAGAGAACTTGCATTAATTTTCTATTGCTGTTATAAGAAATAACCAGAAACCTCATGGCTTAAAAACCACACAAATGGATTACCTTGCAGTTCCAGAGGCCAGAAGTCTGAAATGGGTCTTATGGGGCTGAAGTCAAGATGCTGGCAGGGCTGCATTTCTTTGGATGCTCTAGAAGAGGACCCATTCCTTGCCTTTTCAGTGTCTAGAGGCTGCCTGCAGTCCTCAGCTCATCACCACCTCTGTCTTCAAAGCCAACAAGCTCCTCAGCCCAGCTTCTCTTTTCACATCTCCTTTGCTAACTGACTCTCCTCCCTCCCTCTTTTGCTCATAATGACTATTATGATTAAACTTGGCTCAGCTGAATAATCCAGGTGTATCTCTTCATCTCAAGACACTTGACTTAATCACATCTACAAAGTTCCTTTTCCCATGTAAGGTGATGTATTCACAGATTCCTGGATATTAGGACAGGAACATCTTTGGGAGGCTACCATCTGCCTATCATGGACCTGAAGGATACAAAGGAGTGAGAAAGCGGTGTTTCTATCTACTTTCTAGAGTAAGAAATAATTTGGCAAATTCGAGGGACTGAAGGAAGATCCATATTACAGAAGTACAGAAAGCAAGGATGAGAATGGTGCAAGACAAGGCTGGGAGCAGGATAGGGGCCAGAATACAGAGGGCTTCTTAGGCCGTGCTAAAGGATTTGAGTCCATTCTATTACAATGAACTCAAAGGAGGAGCTAGTGGAGGATTTTAAGCAGTAGAGGCAAATCATCTAGATCATGTAATAATTGAATCATCCTGGCTGCTGGAGGAGAATGAGTCAAAGTGGAACATGAATGAAAGTAAGAAGACCAGTGAGGACTTATGCCAAACCATTCAAGACAATGGCAGTAGGTATGGGCAGAAGCAGCCCCATTGATTATAGTGCTGGTCATAAAGGTTAGCTATTTATCAAAACTTGAACTGTAGGCTTAATATTATGCATTTTATTGCATGCAACTTTGTAAATATTATAAAATTATGAAGTTATGTTTTTTTTCTCTTTTATAAAAAGAAGTAAAGACTTCTGGCTTCATGAGTTTAAAGAGCAACCTGTTTTTATAGCCTTATTTCCAATGGGTATTAGTCTGTTTTCACACTGCTGATAAAGACATATCTAAGACTGGGAAGAGAAAGAGGTTGAATGGATTTACAGTTCCACATGGCTGGGGAGGCCTCACAATCATGGCAGGAGGCAAAGAGGAGCAAGTCACATCTTACATGGATGGTGGCAGGCAAATAGAGAGTTTGTGCAGGGAAACTCTATTCTTAAAAACCATCAGCTCTCATGAAACTTATTCACTATTGTGAGAACAGCATGGGAAAAATCTGCCTCCATGATTCAATTACCTCCCACCGAGTCCCTCCCACAACACATAGGAATTCAAGGTGAGATCTTGGTGGGAAAACAGCTAAACCGTATCACCATGGCACATTGTACATAATACTGTGATGGCGTTCATCTTATTCCATCAACTTACTTGTCCTTCCCTGCCCTCAGAGCTCAATATTGTACCAGGTCGTCATTCAGTTTATCTTGGGACAAAAACTCTATTGGACTCATCTTCATTTAATTCTACAAACAGCTATTGAATGTCTGCAACATGGATTATACTATGTAGGCATCGGGGACCAAATGGTCAGCAAAAGCAGACAAATCCTTATGCTAATGCAGTGTAGAGTTTAGTGTGAAAGATTGGCTTTGATCAAATGACCATTCTTACCTGTAAAATTATTTCAGTTATAAGAAGTATGAAGATTGCTGTGCTTTGAGAATCTATAGTAAAGTATTAGTGAGTCATAGAACATTCCCCTGAAGAAGTAAGGCAGGTTCTAAGATCTGAAGGACAAATAGGACCTAACAAGATAAAAGCAAAGAAAGAAAACAGTACAGTCAAAGGGAATCATACATACCAAGGCCATAAGGCAGGGGAAAAAAAAAAGACAATTTGCTCCATGAACTGAAGGCCACTGTGGCTGGAACACGGAAAACTCTATGCAGAAATAATCCTCTTATTCATCAGGCCTCTATCTTGACCAAAAATGAATGTGATCCTGTTTAAATAGTAAAGCCCATACTGATAATATTAGCCACTATTAATAGGGCATCTACTATGTACTAGTCAGTATGTAAAACATTTTATATGCATTAAGTCATTGAATCCTCACAACAGTCCTATTAAGGAAATGTTGCTATTATTTCCCCGCTTTACAAATGAGAAAACTGAGACACAGGGATAGGTAGCATGCCCACGTTGTAGGCCAGGATCTGAAACAATTATCCTAAACCTTATGCTCCTCCTTCCTCACACTCACGTCTCACATGTTGAAGGCAGCCTGTCCCCGCCTGGCTCCTTGTGTTAGGTAGTTCTGGGAGTCTCTAGCACAGCTTTCCCTGGGGAAAGGCTGATGACCAGGAACTGTCATTAACAGTCATCAGTGGGTTCAGCGGTTCCTAAGTAGTGTCTAGTTAGAGGTGAGAATGATATGTTGGAAGAAAGTAAGAAGCACAAATGAAATGGTGCAAGGTTCTAGTCACCCTAGAAATCTACAGTGGGTACTGACAGAGAGCTCAGGGCCAGAAGCAAATCGTTAACACTTGACTTAGTTTCTATCTTTGAGAAAGGTAGCTAGCATCTTTATGAAATTGCAGAGAAGAGGATATGCCACAGGACAAAAAAGATGTTGTAGAAAAATCACCACACTTGGCAGGCAAGAGACCCTGCTCCTTGTGGCAGCTCTGCCTCGGGCAGAGAATTAACATTGACCTCGGGCAGACAATTAACATCCCCAGGCTTTTGGTTTGTAAAATGAGAGGACTGGAACAAGTGGTCCCTGCAGCCTCTCATCGCCTCTGGAGTTACTGAGACACTAGGAATTAAAATTTGCTCCTTTTCTATGTTTCTGAAGGAATAGGCTTAAAGGCAAGAAATATTCCTAAACAATAGATAGCTCAGACCCTTCATGCTAGAAAAAACTTTGATACATGAATTACATAGGTAAGTAAATTCAAACAAACGAAAGAGAAATTCTGCAACCCTTTGCAAAACATGAAGATTTTTATTAAGATGACCTCAACTTGCAGCAAAACGTAATTAAGAAGGAAGTGCAAACATCTATTATTCCCAATGCTCCAGGTCCCCCCGAATTTGCATTTGCTTCCTTCTTTCCTCCACCTTATTAACTGCACAAATAAGGGGTACAGTAAACATTTAAGTATGCAAATTTTAAAAATAATGAATAGTCTATGCTTCTTTTGTGTTCCATTGTAATAAAATCTATTGTTCCATCCATCCGTCTCATTAGAGTAGGTTTTGACCTATACTGAAAAAAACCACTCAATGTTCAAGCTTATCTGGCAAATGAGGGGCCTCAGAAGGACAATTGCCACTGTTTCCTCCCCCGTCGAATATTATATGATTCTCCATGGAAATGATTTGAATAGATCAGCGGCACGGTGGTTTTACACAAAGGGTAGGACCTCATCGGCAAGCTAGACTCCTAGAAATTGGAAATATCTCGGTGAATACAGAAAAATCTTCTCATGGTTAATGATATGTTTTCCTAATCAAGGTAAAATTTTAAGAAAGAACTTAGAAGTCTGATGGTCTGTCTCCTTCCCAAAATACAAGATCTAGAAAAATGCTGTTACCAAGCATCTCGACGTAGCTTTTCTGTTGTTAAAAAACAACAGCAACAAAAAACATATTGCTGAAAGCAGGGAGCCATTGCAGAAGTCACCTCCCAATCGCTTTTCAACAGGTTACATTGCAGGCATGTGAAATGAAAGCACCAAGAACTTTGATTATGTGTAGATTATAATTGTGTTTTAAATGTGGGGCCACATCTGGCCACTATTTAAAAATACCTTCACTCAAAAATTAAGTCCTTTAAAAAATTCTTATTGGGTACTGGATTCCAAGATGGGATTCCATATGTTTTCTACACTTTACCACTGCCAAGGTGTCAGACCATGTTTTATCTGCTATTTCCACAATGAAGGCAATGAGTAATTGAATCAATAAATTAAGTGAATATAAATAAATTGAACAGTTGATTCATATATTTCTAGCAGAATGCAACAAGCAACCTCTTAGACCGGACAATTCTATTGATTTTTTCTTAGTCTTGTTTATTCCATGTCATTACTTAAACCAAATAGCAAACCAAGCAGTTATAACCTTCTGTTATTGACCAAAAAAAAAAAATAATAATAATGCTACATAGGAAAGAATATGTTAAGAAAGAAATTAATAGCAGATTAATACATTTATCAATGTAGCAAAACGTTGTCAAACTAAATAACAGAAAAGGAGACTCTCTAAAATAAAATCATATTTACTCTGGAATGGGTAAGCATGCCATAGTAAACTGTGTGCATCTGCAGGGAGGTAAAGCAAGACACAGCTTTTTAAAGAAAAAAATGAGGATTGCATAATTGTTTGAGATAATTATCCTTGGCTACAAGGATCAATAACAAGGGTGGCGCCAGCATGAGGTTAGGTCTGCAGTTGCTGAGCAGATGTCCCTGCAGAAGTATTTTATGTGTGTAAGGTTGCAATGGCTTTTTTTGCAGTCTTTTGTGGTAGTTCTTGTTATCAGACATGCATGATGAAAACATACTCTTCATGGCCTTTTCCAACTCTATTTGTCAGGGTTTTTAACACAAGTGACTCCATTTTGATTCTGACAACTTTCACAATATTTACAGATGATCGTTTAATAATCACTCAGGAGAGAGATGTAGATTTCTTTCTAGTTTACTTAATTCTTCCCTTTTAAGTTGCCACAGAAATCTATGTGCTGATGGAAGCCCTGTGTGTGACATTTAGGCCCACAGACACTCATGTGATTCTAGAAAATATCTCAAAGAAGGGACCTGGAGTTTCATCCCTTGGCACTCCTGCAGTTTAGTTAAACAGTGGTGGCCGAGCACAGCCAGTTGTAATCCATTTGGTTATGATTCTTTTGCTTCATCATCAATCCAAGAATTGACCTAGTTGTAGAAATTCAGGTCTAGCCAATTCTCCTAAATATCTAAGATGTGCACAACAAATTCAGTTCCTCCAACAAGGGTTAACCTTCGCCTCTTCTCTGTGTGTTTTTATACATTATGTATCTGCACTTTTGCATTAAGTGGCTATAATTAATATAATTTTGTTGGAGGCTAACTAAAATAAAAAGCCCTATCAATTAAGAATGCATAATATTTCATCTTAAGAAACACCATCTTCTAAGCATTCATGTCTTTAGACTATCATAAATAAAACATCAAGGAAGATGCTTGTGCATAAATCTTTGACCACATCGCTAATTAATTTTTTCTTTGGGATATAACTTTTGAAAAAAAATCTGTCAAATTGAGAGATAGTAAAAATGTCCTCACTTTAATTTGAATTTTCCTTCTTATTGGAGGTTAAACTTTTTGCATACAGTCTTTGCCATGTGTATTTCTTCTTTTGTGAAATATCTATTTACATCCTTTTCTTATTTTTATAAGTCTTATGTTTTTAATACCACATTCAATTGCATGTGTGATTTGTAATTTAAAATGGGGTTCAAAGAAAGGAAGTTTACAAATATATGAGTCATCATCATCATGAGTTATTTCTGTAAATCTTCTTAAAGATACACCTTTTAAAATATCTCCAAAAATTTTTTGTTGAAGTGCCATTGAGAGCAACAGACAGGTGTTCAAAATATCTTAAGATAGTGTTAGACTGCCACCTAGCATTTCAGTGTGGAACAGCCCAAAACAACCACGGAAGGTTTTCCCATATTCAGAACATATCGAATACAGTAAACACAAAAATGTCACCTTATGTCCTGAATCCAGAAAGGCTAAAAACTAATGTCAATGAATGCAAACACTAGGACTACCATAGGCTCAGGGACAAGGTATTCTATATATACATATTGTCTATATTTAACACTTGCCACTGTTTGCCTTCATTGAAATAAGAACACTACTCTGAAAGTCAAGAAAACTTGAGTTCTCACTTGAACTTACTGCTAACAGATGTAGTGATCTGTCACAGCACAATGAGCCCCACCCCCAGGACTCAGTTTCTCCATAAAACATAAGGAAGACAAAGGAAAGCAGTCTCGTTCCTCGCCCTCCGCAAGGATGCAGGTTAGAAGGGCATCTCAGAGAGGACTGTATGCTTCTGGGGTCATAGGATCGGTGTAAGGTCAGATATGGGATTGTTTGCAAATGTGGCCTCTTCCTGGTCACCCTCCCCTTCATCTCACCCCTTCCCCACGAGATGGAAAGCACTTTGTCAGGTAGAAATGCTTGACCACACACCTGTGTCTAATTGGAGAGCGTTAGAGAGGAACAAAGAGGTGAGGATAAAGGACCTTCCTTCCCAATCCGCCTGTCTACAATGACAGTAACAATAGTTCGGGTCCTATTATCATACAGTGTCCAGTACCCATACAACATGAACTACTCATGACAACTTCCTGATCTTCTAAAATTTCTCACCAGCTCACCTCTGCCTTCTTCAGGGGGAACACATGCCCTCCTTCATTCTTTCATAGGCTGCAAATATTTTTCAAAGCATAGTCTCTCATCTGCTCTTCTCCCCTCATACTCTCGCCTTCAAAGGAATTACTTCTTTATGCATCTTAAACTCTTAGAGTTGGATTAAAAAATCTTTAAGTCCTGGGCAGCATTCCCACTTGAGTGTCAGTGATGTGTGTTCAGCTGTCTGCTGGAATGTTTGATGTCCCATATCAAAAACTATCCTCCTTCTTCACAATGTATAACCAAACACTCACAAAATTCAAACAGTTTTGTGGTGCAGTTGTTTCTCCTGCACACTGCTTCCTTTCTGTCCACAAGGGACTCACCGTGGCATGCATGGACCATGGTAATGCTATTTCTTTAGTCCTTTGCTCTTTTAATCCAGATCTTCCCCAGGCAGAAACCCACTTTTCCCAACTGTGCAACAGAATCATTTCCTATATGATCCTCGAGGTAAGCATGGTTGCTAAGCCCTGCTCAACTCCACCCTGCATGCACCTGCCAAATCAGACGTCTTCAACACTGGCCTCATTGCTGTAAGGCACAAATATTCCTGTTAATCTTTTTCATTCTTCTTTCCCACCCTGCCCTGCCAGGATTCCTGTTCTAAGCAACTTTATTTCAGTGGGATCCTCAGATCATGCCAATGAAAGACTTGTTACTCAAAAGTGTGATCTGTGAATCAAGAGATATTGGCATTATCCAGGATCTATTTGAAAATGCAGACTTCCAGCCTCCACCCTAGAACTTTGAATCAAAATCAGAATCTAAATCTCAACAAGATCCTTGGGAAATTCACATGCATGCGAAAGTTTAAGGAATACAGAATATGCACACCCTCACCCTCCCTGTTTTTCTCTCACTTAAGCTATGTATTCCTTAATTTTACATTCACAATCTAAAATTATCTTGTTAATTTACTTTCCTGTTTATAGTCTGCCCCATCATATTGGAATGTAAGCTTTATGAGAGCCAGGCCCTCATGATATTCACTGCTATGTATTTCTAGTACACACTCAATAAATAATTATTAAGTAAACAACTTCTGAGCTCATTTCCTTATTCTCACTTTTATTTATGACATATCTGCAATCCAGCTTGCCTTCTCTCCCCCTTTCCTCCTCTTTATATATTATTTATCTGGCTGGGTATGGTGGCTCATACCTGTAATCCTAGCACTTTGGGAGGCCAAGGTGGGTGGAACACCTGAGGGCAGGAGTTCAAGACCAGCCTGACCAGCATGGCAAAACCCTGTCTCTATTAAAAATACAAAAATTAGCCAGGGGTGGTGATGCGTGCCTGTAATCCCAGCTACTTGGGAGGCTGAGGCAAGAGAATCACTTGAACCCAGGAGGCAGAGGCTGCAGTGAGCCAAGATTGCGCCACTGCACTCCACACTCCAGCCTGGGTGACAGAGGGAGACTCCTTCTCAAAATAAATAAATAAATAAACATTATTTATCAAACAAATTTTAATTTCTCCAAAAAAGTCTTTCCCAAACATTCCAAGCCCATGCCCCTCTGACCTCCTAGACCCTAGAAGATCAATTCAGACACCAAATCACACACTAACTTCAAGTGCTTTCTGTGTATATGTGTATATGTTTTGTCTCTCCAGCCAAAATGTAAACATCAGGAGGGCAGAATCTGTGCTCTATACTTTATTGGTATTTCCCAGAATTTACAGCAGGCAGGTAAATGCATTTATCCTATGCTAAAGAAAGACTCACCGAAAGAGTCACAGAGAAAGGCTAGAGAAGAGAAATCCTAGAAAATGGTTTGGACAAATCTCTTTACAAGAACAGTGAATAGACTTCAGGTGAGTCCCTGTAGCAAAGGCGTGTTATTTAATTCTTATAAGTTAATCACCTCACTTACAGATTGTGTTTTACATTTTAATATTATTATATGGTCTCATTGAGATTGTTTTAAAATTATCCTTTATCCTTGAATGAAACCTGTATTTAACATTATGTTTAGAGATTTCAAATGACATTTTTGCTACAATAAGATTCAATTAGGATGAACTTCACTTAGGACAGGTCAATTCCTAACTTCCACTTTGTTTATAAGATCTTCCTAGTTTTGAATTTGAAAATATGGCTAATCTTCTCCATGGTAGGGTATGAACTCTTTATTGTAGGGATTCTCTTTCATGATGATAGTCAGGTTTTAAGATCCCAGATATACGTTGCTCCATTTTCCTGCCCATTCCTACATTGTTTGTGGCACACATCCCACATATGCCAAGAAGGCTGACTAGTTAATCTCTCAGTCTCGATAAAGTGTTTGGAAAGGCCCTGAAGAGTTATTCAAAATAACAGTTTATACCACAGACACTCTACAAACTGGAAAAAGTTTCAAGCCTTAAATACTCTCCCATACTACCTATCTAACTTCGTTATGGTTTTCCATCTTCTATGTCTCCAAGGCGGCATTTAGCATAAAATATTTGCATACTTTCATGATGCTAAATAGAAAATACCTTTATATTTTAAAAAGGAAAATAAAATTGCCATGAATAATAAAAATGTTACTAAAAATGACGTTCAGGGTAAGGTGGAATTCTATACAGACCCACAGGTTACAGAGGCAAAAAATACAATGAGCTCCATGATCTTGGTTTCCAATGCGTTTGATTTATATCAAAGCCAAATGTGGTTCATCCCTTACTAATCACTTATCTGGAAAGGAGAGAATGAAAACAGTATTTTTTTTTTGTTCATGCCCAGAATGTAAATTAAATTCAGCAAGGAAAATTAAGTCAGTCATCCAAAGACTTGAAAATTTTCTTTCCTACGCCTCTGAACCAAGACTTAGATATTGTAAAGTTTTGATAAATCACTCATCTGATTACAACACACATTCTAGTTGTAAAATGTCCAGACTGGTTAAAGTTCCTTCAAGTATGGGTTGAGAACAGGTGCTTTCCTTTAATTATTATCTGTTTAAAGTTGTGTTTCTTATCAAAACCTCAGAAACATGTTAACGCTTTTATTCCTGGGCAGTATATGGTGACTGTTTCTCCCCTGGTTTAGGATAATATTCTCTAAGGCCTCCTAAGAGTGGAGAGAACTTCTAGAGCTGTGGTAACGCTCTGCCTTAGTGGGTGGCCCAACTCTTCCTCACTTTGCTGTCAAAACAGGTTCTCTTATGATTTATCATCCCTTTATATTTATTTTTTACTTTTTATTTTTATTTTTTGAGACGAAGTCTCACTCTGTTGCCCAGGTTGGAGTGCAGTGGCACGATCTTGGCTCACTGCAACTTCCACCTCCTGGGTTCAGCCAATTCTCCTGCCTCAGCCTCCTGAGTACCTGGGATTACAGGCATCTGCCACCACGCCCAGCTAATTTTTTTTTTGTATTTTTAGTAGAGACGAGGTTTCACCATGTTGGTCAGGCTGGTCTCAAACTCCTGACCTCGTGACCCACCCGCCTTGGCCTCCCAAAGTGCTGGGATTACAGGCGTGAGCCACCGCGCCCGGCCCTTGATTTATCACCTCATTGGAGTCACTCACCTCTCCACTCAGGCACTGCACAGTGACCTGGTAAATCCGTCCTAGGTTGGTTCACTTGCCTTGATATCATATATACTCTATCTGTATTATATATCCTCTATGTGTATATTATATAGACTATATGTGTATTTTTTCCTTGGCAACATCAGTTTTAAATTTTAAGTAAGTGGGAAACCAGAGACAGAGGTAAAAGTGTTGATCTTAATGTGCAGATTTTAAGTAAACAGCAGCCTCACAATATGAAGGATAATACTTAACAGAACAGCCTAAAGTAAGTAGAAATGAGAAATTGAAAAGAAAATCAAAGGAAAAGAAAAGTTGAATTAGTGGCTCTGAAAAGCAAAAAAAATATATATTTTAATTTGCTTCTAGAACACAGTGCCCATTTCTTAAATTTTCTTTTTCTTCTTTTGATGAGTAGGTTAAACTACTACTTGCATACATAAGCCTTAAAAGGACTAGTATAACTTGCAAACAGTAGCTGAATTTATAATTTAATCTACAATCCTAGAGGAACATGATAACCTGATTCTTTGTATATTCTTTGTCCAAAGGCTATAATCAAAATTACCATAATGTCATTAAGAAAAATTATTTAAAGACTCTATAAATTTTAACTAATAAGCTAAGGATTTCTTAACTCAACAGAGCACTTCTGTCAGGTGGGGCAAAATTTTAACTAATGATCAAAAGGAACCTTCAAAACAAGGAGTCCTAAGAGATAAATTAGAAATCACAGTGAAAGGGTAACAGATATATCTTCCCCCACCTTCAAATTCAGAGTTCAGCAAGTTGCAAAAGAGCTACATTGAAAACTCTTACCTGTGCCCCCCAAGAGAGTCTAAAATGCTACCCTTACTAAAGTACCCACTTGATCTACACTTGAAGACCCAACCACTTCTGATAGTAAATTACTTCTATGGATCTGATCCACATGAGAAATTTTCTATCCTCTCTTGTTTTCTACCTGAAACCTGGAACTACTTTCTAAGAACATTCTCTGGAGAAGAAGTGATATGGTTTGGCTCTGTGCCCCCACTCAAATCTCATTTTGAATTGTACTCCCATAATTCCTGCATGTTGTAGGAGGGACCCAGTGGGAGATAATTGAATCATGGGGGGCGGGGGGCAGTCTCCACCATACTGTTCTCATGAAGTCTCTCAAGATCTGAGGTTGTATCAGGGTTTTACGCTTTTGCGTCTTCCTCATTCTCTCTTTGCCTGCTGCCATCTGTGTAAGACGGGACTTACTTCTCCTTGCCTTCTGCCATGATTGTGAGGCTTCTCCAGCCATGTGAAGCTGTAAGTCTGATTAAACCTCTTTCTTTTGTAAATTGTCCAGTCTCAGGTATGTCTTTATCAGCAGCATGAAAACAGACTAATACAGAAAAGAAATAGGAAGAGAGAAAAAGACTACACATCTGAGTTAGTGAACAGTGTGTCTTCTGAGATTCTTGCTTAGAAGACTCTATTTCCAAGGACAGACATAGTTAAAAACTAGGGAAGGAGGCCCAAGATAATCGAGTTCAGCAATCTAGCCCAAGGTCATTTCACAGATATGTATGTTTCTCCTTTTCAGAAATTAAAGACTTACATAACCAAACCAAAAAGACTCAGGGTCCCTAATGAATCCAACAAGAGAAAATTATTTGCCTCAAAATGCAAACATTTTAATTGATATTTTAAATTGATTTAACTTGCTAAATTTACAAACTGACAAGTTTTGACTCTTCCAAGGGACCTGGCTTGGATGGAGCCAAGAGTTAATATAACAGCTTGTTGCCAAGAGTAGATGACACCCCCCCCAACCCATATCCAGCTACTTTTTCTAAGGTGCAAGGGAAACTTCTTTACTTTCTATTATCCCTTCCCTTCTATAAACACACAATATCCCACAGCAAGATGTGAGATATGGCACATAGGAATGGAAGGTAAGATAAAACAGTCATTTTCTCACAGCGTAAGAGCACAATTGGCATGTGCAATGTAGGCACAGGCTGATGATGGGAAGCTCTAAGCAGTAGCGGTGGAAAGACAGACAGATACAGATGCTCACGGAGCATCACTGCCCAAGGGGGGTCAGTGCTGGCGTGTGAGTGACCCAAGTAGGCTGGCTGAGGCAGTACTAAAGCAAAGTACAGGGAACAGGACCATGACCTCGGTTCAGAAGAGCAAGCCTGACCACCAGCAGAAAAGAGGCGACGAAGGAAGTAGATGTGTGATTTACACATGAGACGGCATACCATCTTCCCCCAACCACACCTTAGGGTCTGCAAGAGAATGTAAGGAGGGGGAAGCTCTGAAGTTGTGTCATGGGACGTGCGGCCATCTCTCTCCCACTTCTGTGTCCTCTATTATAGAATGTTCTATACTCACTGCTTCCACAACCTCCTCTCCCATTCTCAACTGTCCTCTCCAATTAGGCTGTCTCTGTCCACTGAAACTGCTCATGTCCATCCAAGCCAGCCATGGGTCAAGCCCAATGCTCACTTCTCAGTCCTTACCTTCCTCCCGTCTCAGCCTATTTGTCACAATAGGTCCTCTCTCTTTCTTAATAAGCTTTCTTCATTTAGTCTCCAAGACACTACTCTCAACCCACTCGCTGATGTGCATCCTCATCTTTGCTCAACCTTATGATTTCCCTGACATCTGGAGCACTTCAGGGCAGTGTTTGGACTTCTCTGTGCATACTCACTTTCAAAATCATCTTGTTTAGTCCATAGGCTTTAAATATGTTAAAGCCTTCCCAATTTAATTCTTCATGCCCAAACTCTCTTTTAAATACCAGATGCAGATATCAAAATGTCAACCTAACATCTCCATTTGGAAGTTGAACGGACATCTCAAAGTTAATGCGTCTGAAACGATCTCTTTATGTTTATCACTGCCCACACACCTGAAACTCCCCCTGCATTCCTCTTGGTCTTGGAGCCTAGCTATGCAGATACTCAGCCAAAAACTTGGAGTCATCATTGATGTCTCTCTCTACGTCACACCTCACATCAGCAAACCAATCAGCTCCTCCTCATTCTTCAATCTGCCCACTTCCCACCAGCTCTGTTACTACTTAATCCAGGCCATCATATTGTAGTTGCTTTTGTACTGGTCGCTTTATGCCCACTCTCATCTTACTATAGACTGTTCCCCCTGTAGAAGTCTGAGTAATTCTTTTACATAATCCAAGCATGTCATTCCTCTGCTCAAAACCCACCCACTTAGAATATAATCCAAAATCATTATTCTTGCCTTCAAAAACTATGTTATCTGACCCTTAGCCAATTTTCCAATATAATTTCCTATTAATTTTTCAGCAAGCCCCACTCATACTGGCGTTCTCACTAATTATTTAAAAAAAAAAAAAAAAAGTCCATGCACGCTCCCAGTTCAAGACTCTGCACTTACTGCTCTCCTGCCTGAGACATTCTTCTCTCAAATCTCTACACGCTCTTCTCCCTTGGCCCTTTGGGGCTCTGGTTCATCACCTTTTCAGAAAAGCCTTCTCCCATCCTCTATGAAGCAGCACATCTCCCCACCCTCCTCTTATCCTACTTTGTTTTCTTCCTAGTACTTTCACCATTTAGCACATTAAATATTGATATGCTTATGGTCATACTTCTCCAACAAGAATATAAACTTACTAGTCTACAGTAAGGGACAAAGACCATTGCAATTAGAGAAGCCATTATTAAGATTAGCCAGCAATTGAGTAAAGGAGGCAGGTTTTGAGACCCCAAAGCCAAGAACCAACTGGCCTTGGGAGCCTCCTGCAGCCACAAGTTCCTTTTACACCCCGAAGGTGGCATTTCATACTCAAATGCCTACAATCATAGTAAAGCAGGAAGAAGGCCTAGAAGAATAAACTGGAGAGAGCAGGCCTCTTCCAACCGGGCAGCCACTCAGCTGCAGCTCATTTCCAGGCAGGAATGTTGGGGTGAAGTGATATTAGCACATTGGCAGCTTAGTTGACAAAACTCCCTAGGTTTTGACTCATCTCTTGACTCCTGATTCTAAGGAGTGAGTTTGCTGCCCTTTGCCTGTACGGAAGGGAGCTCCTCTTACCCCCACCCTCTGAGGCTAACACAGTGGGAGCATCACAAGTCAGCCTGTGGCTTCTGCCTGAAGGCCACCCATTTGCAAACTTGGGCTTAAAGCAATAACTGTCAGCCATCTGTCAGAGACACTGCTATGCCACAACGAGTTTTGAAGTGTATCACAAATGATTTGTTATTCTGCTGACATTAAAGGAACAACATGTGCCAATTATTTTCTTTTTAGTTAATTATATTGCTTTTGATCGTGATCATGCCTTTAGTATTGTGTACTTGTATTCTGATATTCATCTTTGAACTGGAGAGACAAAGATGGTGAAATTAACACACAGAAAATGAGAACTATACTATCTGTGGGGTATGGGCTGCATGTTAACATCATTTCTTATGTCTACTGTGACGGAATTTAAAAGTTTGAGAACAGTCACTTTAAAATTACCCTGTAAGAGCGTGTAATATTTTCCATTAAATTGGGACTCAAAATTTTAATTATATATGAATTTAGTCCCATTAAGTAGAAAGGAACGCCTTGGCAGGAAATCAAGCCAGAACACTTAGCCTGAGCTATAATGTCCCTGAAAAATAATCCCTTAATACTTTTTCAACTTTACCTCCCACTCTAGACCTTTCATTTCTGCCACCTTTCACGTTTTTATATCCAAACCCTGGCCCTTGGGATGCCTCACTCCTGCATCTATTTTCTCTTCTTCGCTCCTCTTATTTAAATCCTAACCAGCCTGCAAGGCTAAAGCGATTTTTATTTCTGTTATAAACTCTTCCTTCACCACTATGGCCCACAGAGATCTGTCCTTTCTCAGAGAGTCTAAGATTATACCAGTATCAAGTGTTTGTCATGTGGCCTTGGCGGGCAGCTGTCTCCTCATGTAGCAGATAGGACAAAGAGGGCTAAATACAGGAGTACCTCTGAGCAGGGCAAGGAATGGGATGTAGCAAACGTTGGTGCCTTCTTCATGGCCCTTTGGCTGACTTCAGAGGTCACCTTCAGCTTGACAGGCCGGTTCCCATATGGTAACGGTTTCTTACCAGAAATGTCAGTGAATTAACACCCTCAGAAGCAAACCTCAATGAAGAATGAGAGTTGGTGGATTAGTATCCCAGCTTCCTCACCCCTTGGTGCAAAAATCCTGAGATGTGCTCCACATAGTACCCAGAAAATCCTTAACAGGACTGAGCCCAGTTGCCCAGAATAAGGACTTGGTTGGTCATCTCCCTTCCCTTCTGCTATGGCCTGAATGTGTCCACTCCAAAATTCATATGTGGAAATGTAGTCACCATTGTGATAGTATGAAGAGTTGGGGCTTCTTGGAGGTGATTAAGTCTGGAGGGTGGAGCCCTTATGAATGGAATTAGTGACCTTATCATTAGTGCCCTAGTCGTTTTTGCCCTTCTATCCCCACCACCATGTGAGGACATGGCATTTGTCCTCTCCAGTAGATAACAGCAAAAGGCACCATCTTGGGAGCAGAGAGCAGGCCCTCACCAGAACCAGACACCAGATCTGCCAGAGCCTTGACACAGACTTCCCAACCTCTAGAACTGTGAGAAATAAATTCCTATTACTTGTAAATTACCCAGCTTATGACATTTTGTTATATCCACAGGAGCATACTAAGATCCCTCCTTCTCCATGTTTCCTGGTATTATTTCAGAAATAAACTACTAAATAAACCACCTAAATCTTGGGGCCTGCTTTTTGGAGGACTCAAGTAAAGACATTCCCTGATGAAAGTTTTACTTCCTCGAAAACAGATCTTCTGTCTTCCTGCCCTGTACAGAACCTTGCACGGACTCTTGAATGGGAAAATACTCAATAACTATCTGAAATCCATTGAGTAATAGAACTTTTAAGTGATTTGATCAAAATTGAGAAAGATTTCAGCACTTTTGCTTTTGTGCTCTCTTCCCTTCATATCTAGTACCCATAAAACAGGTCTAGAACATGACAAATTTCTGATCCATTTTCTTCCCGGCCTCAGGCACAAGAAAGAAAGTTGCACTAAGGGAGCCTTATAAAAAGCATAGTCTCTGACATGGATCTGGGCTTATTCATTCACCTTTTAGTGAACATTTAGTCAATCTACTATAATGCCTCAGAGTCTCTTCACTAATTCTTTTAACAAATTGTGAGACAGTGGGCTTTTGGCCTTTTGAAAATATCCTAAACCTCAAGGAGCAGGTTTGTGAAGGAATTTTTGAGAATGAGAAATACTAATGAATTACTTAGTATTCAATTTGGCTGACAGCAACAGAAGACCCAAAATAAACAAGATACTACTTATTTCTTTCAAAAAAAGCTGGCATCCGGTGGTCCAAGCTGGTAGGGCACTCTGCAGTGTCAAGAACTCAGGTTCCTTCTCTCTTTTTGCTCTTCAGTTCATGATTCTATTCCCTAGGTTACCTCCATCTAAGATAATTGCTCCAGATCCAGCCATCACGTCCACATTCCAGGTGTCAGGAAGAAAAAAAGACACAGGGAAAAGGATGCTGCTTCCCTTTAAAGACACTTTCCAGAAGCTGAACAGCCTGGTTGAACTTGCACTGTATTGGTTAGAACTTAGTCCCATGGCAATCCTCAGCTGTACGGGAGGTTTCATTTCAGGCAGCCTTATGCCAAATGAAAATTAGAGATTCTATCACAAATATTTCTATATTAGAGGAAAATGGTCATTGGCAGACAATTAGCTTTTCTCTATCACAACGGTTATATCACTAGAATGGCAGCAAAAGCTGCCGAGATCAGAATCTGATGTTAGGAAATAGGGTGTGGACACAGTACGTGAGAAGTGGGTATGGATTATCATGCAGAGGTCTTTATTGACCCACTAACAATTTCATGGTCATAGGATGAGAATGGGGAGAGGGAATGAAGATGGGATTTTTACATGTAGATGATCTCTCAGTTCAAGTTAAGCTCATACTACTGTGTTATGTGTATGCTTCTTTTGATGATACAGTTATCAAAGAAGAACACTAAAACTAGAAATTATCAGAGCTGAATCTAGTGTGACTCATGAGAGAAGAGGCTGGGTGTAGTGCTCAGAAGAATTACCCTGAACGTTCCAAAAAGAAAAGAACTCCAGAATCCCACATCATACACTCATTTATAACAGACTAAAAGATCATATTCTGAGGGATTCTAAGACCAGTATCCATTTAAATCAGCTCAAACCCCAGGCAGAGGCATCAGAATTTTACCACTTACAAACGGGTAGACAGCACAGCAGTTGGGATTTGTCCCTTCTGTTATCCTGCTTCCAGATGCCATATTGAAAGCAGCATGCATTGCAAAGGCTCTAACCTCCTTATGCTGTAGAACATCTGCAGCTCAGCACACCGGCATGACCAGGGTTACCACTCTGTACAAAGCTGCAGGAAGAATTGCTCTTTGAAAAAGGACACACAAGAAATGCAAGAAGACAGGCTTGTAAGGAAGAAGATTGAAGAACCTTAGAAAAATCAAACAGAAATCACAATAATTTTCCTCTTGTTTCTCCTGGAGTCCTAGTATTAAGAGATTCTGTGAGCACTGAAACTGCTCCATAAGAGCCAGGCTAAAACATTCAAGTTCCCTCTGACCTGTGAGATGGTATTGGACCCACCCCAGATACCCATCGACCATCAACATTACAAATGAAGAGATTCCTAAGAGTCACCTCCTCAGCTGTCTTAGGAAATTCTGTAAGAAGAAACAAGATAAAGGACACAAAATAATTCTTGTTAAAAGGTTATCAGTTGCTCTAAGAGAAATGCAAATGTGCTAACTTTACCCCGAAAATCATCATTAGTAAATCACTGAAGAATAAGTTTTATTATCCTCTCTTTGCAGTTTTGCTTGGTCAGCCTGTTACATACCAACCAGTTTGAGCTGCATAAGATTTTACAGGTTCCCCTCTCCTTTTAATTAACTTTAAAATCTTATTAGCCCAATTATTAGCAATATGTTACAAGGCACCAAGACTGCAGCTGTGCATGTGTCTTTATTAAAAAGGCGCTACCATGAGTTAAGAAACTTTCAGCATTATTATAAACTCTATAAAGGCTAGAGAGATAATTCAGTTTGCAAATTGGTCCCAATTCAAACTTGGCAAGGGAACGCAAATTAGGTTTGAATTAATTTGCTTCCTCCTCCCATTCTTCCCTCAAAACATGTAATTCCTATTAGCAATTAGCATCAGTAGACTTTACACTGGCACTTGGAAAGGTGTACCAACTCATAAAATAAGAACCGAAGGTGTGATGTTATTTTAACTTAAAAATTTATGTGTGAAGTAGGAAAAGAAATGTGCTTTTAGAGATATCGTTCTTCCTAAGGGACACATAAATTACCCTGAATTTTACCCAGCTTGAAGAGCTAGCATATTGTAAACTGCTCTCTCCTTTACAAACCAGGGCCATTCTAAGAGGAACGAGAATCAATGTGTCATAGACTCAGTCCCACAAAACCTTCTAAATATAGAATCTGCTTGCCTTTGTTCACAGCTGTTCCATTCTAATAGTTTTACCAAGGGCACAAACAGTAGGTTCCTTTATTGAAAGTGGAACTGTATCTTCGGGTGTAGAATATTTTGAAGGCCTTTTCAAGGCAAAATAAAAGAAAATGCGAAACCAAAGATCTCTAGGGATCTATCCATTCTAATCCAGGTTCACAGACAATCTGATCCAAAATATAAAACCCCAGGACTGCAGCTTTGCCTGCTACCCTTTGACACTTATGTATTGTACTCCACTGCTTCTCAAACCTTAGAATGCTTTGAATCACGTTGAAACGTCTGGAAAATACCGATTCAGATTCCCTGTCCTTACCCCTGAAGAGTCTGACTAGTTACATCTCAAGCGGAACACAGGAATTCTCTTGGCACTTGGATTTTTGGTAATTCTGAGCAAGAGACTTTGGCTCACACTTTTAAGAAACATGATTTTAATTTTTATGTGACTTGGGCCTGGTTTAAAAAAATAGGCATAAACAAATAGTTTTCTTCTTTGATCTCCTGGAAGTGGGCAATTTGGTAATTATCAGAATTTCACAACAAATATGAATAATATCAAGTAAAGTAAATTTTCTAGGCCTAACAATTTTATTTAAAAATATTTCTCCATATGGATGAGTCCACCAGAATTGCTCAGAAACATATTGTATACCCAGAAAGCAATAGGAAAAAAAGTCTTTTGGACAGAGGCATCTAGAAAGACAGAGTGCCTACTAGCAGAAATATCTATATCCATGTATACATATATGTGGTATACGTATATGCATTATATACATACATGTGTGCATATATACATATATGTAGTATATACATATATACATATTTGCAGTAATAATCTGTTAACTTTTATTACTAATCAAGAAAAACAAATCACCTTAATTTTAGATACATTTGTATATATCAGGACTCCTACCATGCTCCTATAAGATATACCATACTGGGCCAGGCAGGGTGTTGGCTCACGCCTGCAATCCCGGCACTTTGGGAGGCTGAGGTGGGCAGATCACTTGAGGTCAGGAGTTGGAAACCAGCCTGGCCAACATGGTGAAACCCTGTCTCTACTAAAAATACAAAAATTAGCCGGG
>NW_016107406.1:6150782-6167409 GCF_001604975.1 Cebus imitator
CTCAGACTGGAGTGCAGTGGTGCGATCTTGGCTCACTGCAACTTCCACTTCCCAGGCCTAAGAGATTCTCCTGCCTCAGCTTACCGAAAAGCCAAGATTGCAGGCATGCACCACCATGCCTGGCTAATTTTTGTATTTTAGTAGAGATGGCCATGGCCATGTTGGCCAGGCTGGTCTCCAACTCCTGACCTCAAGTGATCCACCCACCTTGGCCTCCCAAAGTGCTAGGATTACAGGCGTGAGCCACCACCCCTAGCAAAATGGCATATTTTTAAGAAAAGTATTAAGTTCTACTTCATTGCTATTTGAGATCTCCCAACCCCCTCAATTCAGGCTGCTGATCACTCTCCAAGACTGGCACTGATGCCTCTCAACACAGCTGTCTCAGGAAGCCATCACAAAATGATGACTATTTACACATCCTTCCCTACTACATCAGAATAAACAAAAACTTTAATTACAAACAAAATTAATAACATTTAATATTTTTATTAAATCAGCATATTTATTTTATTAAATAATCTATACATCAGCATATCTTTAACATTTCCAAAACTTACGCATTTCCTGTGTTTCGGGCACTGCGCTAAATGGTGGGGACACAGAGATGAGCTAAACATGATTTCTCCCCTATACAAGTTTGTAAACAAGTGAGGGAGGTAGATCGAGAGCTAGGTGAGGTCAGTATGTGCACGGCTGGAATGTGGGCTGGATCAAGCCAAAGCCCAGGAGGAATAGTTCAAAGACAGGCTTCCTGGAGAGGATGACTCTTGAAAGGTGACCCCCCCAAAAAAATAGGAGGAAATATTTCAGAATGGTAAAAGGTGATGATCTATGATGCTTGAATTCTGGGAAATTTTTATTTTTTTATGCTTTTCGGTATTTCTCAAAACTGCTCAATGAAAATGTATTTTTATACAGCTGAAAATGTATTAAAGAATAAAAAATAACAAAGGATAATACCATTTTTAAAGCAAGTGAGGAGAAAGTGAAGGCAGAAAGTATAGACTATTATTATTTCTAGAAATTTTGCTTTTTAGGGAAGACATAAAATACAAAGCAGGTAGAAGGAGATGCAGTCGAGAAAGCGACTCTGTCTGTCTCTTTCTCTCTCTTTCCTTTTTAAGCTGAAAGTGATTTGCGTATACTATAAGCTGTAGAAAAGATGGAAGCCGAAAATACAAAAGGAAGAAGGACTAAGACCTCACTCTAGTCCTGAAATATTTAGGAATCTACTTGCTCCAAAGAGCAATTTGGAAAGATTCACATTAGATCAGAGAAATTGTATCTCTAAAGAAAGGGGTGGGAGTGAGCATATCTACATACAGTGTGAGACATTGATTCAGATCTTTGTCTGTTCCTTTGAGGTTACTGTACATGGTAGGGCTACAATGGGGATGCTTCCCATCATGAATAGAGTTACTAAATTCTATAGGTTCTAATTCAATAAAGACCCTCATTCTCTGCCTGAGATTCCCACATGCCTTGGTGTAAGGAACTCAAGAATTAAGACAATTACCACAATGTGTCAAAACAGAATGGCTCTTGAAGTGAGACTTCTCTTCTCTCCCAGGAGGGTGAGGACGCTTCCTTATGCCACAATCATTGTTTCTAATATCTGTTTGTACCTTCAAGAAAAGGAGTTGACATTTGGTTACTTGAGAGGTTTTCTCAATACTAGGCTTACCTCTCCTGCACTGGCTGTTTGGAAGAAAAGGGAGGATCACAGGGCAAGATGGTGCTAGGGTACAGCTTGTTATAGAGAAATCCAGGGCTGTCTTCTCACTTCAGAGACATCTTTATTTTCCAGAATTGGATCAAATGGGATAAACATGATGAGAACCACCACAACCTGGCTCAAATAATTTAGGGTAGCTGAGGGCTGTGGTGGGAGGTCAACTTAAGGTATGACTGAGTTCAACAAGCAAAGCAGGGAAAATTATTCAAGCTGCATTCCTCTTCTGTGAAGCCGTTTGGTCCTGCACTCACCCGTAATGAACCTATAGGCCACGAGGTATATCAGTGGCAATCCCCATCCCTTTCCCTCCTCTTGTCTTCAGCGCCAGAAAAGCCAAAGGAACTGTGACATGAGGACCAAAGGGCCACTTGCCAACTCTGGCTCCTTGGCTGTCATCTGTAACTGTATATCCAGCCTGTGTTGGGAAAACAGAGCAAAGGGTTGGAAATTGACTAGAACCAAGTCTTGATATCTGAGAGTAGACTGTTTTAATATTTGAAATGATTAAAAGTATGGAATTATATTAATTTAAACTTAGAATTACTTTCTACCCAGTGAGAAAGATGGATTAAACAAAGCCTACTGAGGGCAATTTTTAAGGGGAACAAACATTTCATGCTTTATCTTATGATGTGAGACTTTCCAAAATAATTATTGTATACATATATAAATGGATTCATATATACATGTATGAATGGACACAAATTACATACATACATATATGAATTAGGTTATCATTGTAATGGGCACCAGCAAGGTGACTTGTGAAAAAAACCTTTGCATAGTTTTAAGAGATTGATTCTGTCACTTTGTCTTACAGTGTTCTTGGAAGGAAAGATAAAATGACAAAATTGAACTGTATAACTTAACCCTAATTTGCAAATACAATGCTGCTTTTGCATTATAAAAATCAAGATAGACATTCCTCAAAACCTAACAATAGAAGGAGATATTTTCCTTCTTTTCTCATAGGATAGTTGAAAGGCACTTGGACATTCGCCCACAGGTCTGACTGCGCTCCGAAGGTGGGTTCGCTCACAGGTCTGACTGCGCTCCGACGGTGGGTTCGCCCACAGGTCTGACTGCTCTCCGAAGGTGGGTTCGCCCACAGGTCTGACTGCGCTCCGAAGGTGGATTCGTCCACAGGTCTGACTGCGCTCCGAAGGTGAATTCGTCCACAGGTCTGACTGCACTCCGAAGGTGGATTCGCTTTGTTCTTGCACAGCCAGGCCTTGATGGTTCCTGCCTCCCTTGGCTACCAGCAGCCCTAGCCGGGGCCTCTTGGCTCCCACTTGTTCCCGTGTTGGAACCAGTCACCCCACGTTGGGGCTCCATTTCTTTTATCTATCCTCTACCCTTCTTCTACGGTCATCCTCCAAGCACAAAGGCCTATTCAAATCACTTTCTTGTGAGAAATACCAAGTGACTTTCTGTTGTCCATAAGACCTTTTGCAATGTGGGCTTAAATTAACTTCAGCTTCCAGCTGCAGCTCTGCTAGTGCTTCTAACATAGCGCTCACCTGTTGCCCTGGTACCCAAGTGGTGGCCATGATGAATTCTGGCTTTTCCCTAAAGACATGGTTTTCTGTGGCGTTGTGTGTTGGCCCAGGTTCTCTCACCCCCATTCTCTGGTTAGCAAAACCCACCCTCCAGAACGCTGCCAACATGTCCTCTCCCATTAGGAACCTTCCCATTCTCCACAACCCAAGTCTCTGCCACCTTCCGTTGTTTGGGGCATACTTGGATGTGCTGAGGAGGAGGTGCAGTGCGATGGGTGGGGCGGCAATCTCTGCCTGGGACCGCCAGCTACTCGCTCCAAAATGAATGCGTAATTACATGATGATACAGACTATGGCAGAAAGGAACACGGTGCCAAGAAACCGAACTGAGATGGCACTGAGACCTGACACACATCACTGATTCGAACAGGCCTTTGTGCTTGGAGGATGACCGTGGAAGAAGGGTAGAGGATAGATAAAAGACCAGGACAGACAACCGCCCCCAGCACACGGCAGGACCCCCCAGATTCCCCAGGTGTGTGCCCTGGGCCACACAGGCAGCTGCCCTGTGGGGACTTACCTGGGATGGGATCCCAAATGCCTGTCCCCCAGATGGGGGTTGGTTTTGCCCATCCTGCCCTCCTCCAGCTGAGGGGCCCTCCTGGATGCGTCGCCTTCCCACTACTGGATCCAGACTTTTTAAATAAATAGAAACAGAATTTGTGAGAAAAAAAAAGAAAGAAAGAAAAGAAAAGGAGCCCCAAAATGGAGTGATTGGTTCCAACACGGGAACAAGTGGGAACCAAGAGGCCCCGGCTAGGGCTGCTGGTAGCCATGGGAGGCAGGAACCATCAAGCGGCTGTGCAAGAACAAAGTAAGTCCACCTTCCGAGCGCAGTCAGACCTGTGGGCAAATCCACCTTCAGAGTACAGTCAGACCTGTGCGCAAATCCACCTTCGGAGCGCAGTCAGACCTGTGGGCAAATCCACCTTCGGAGCGCAGTCAGGCCTGTGGGCAAATCCACCTTCGGAGCGCAGTCAGGCCTGTGGGCAAATCCGACTTCGGAGCGGAGTCAGACCTGTGGAGTGAGGAACAGGGTGTCTGGAGCAGGGAGCGCCATGCATAGCAGCTTCATGGCAGGCTGTGTGTTTTCTGAGAACAGAAAGAGGCCCGTGTGGCTGGAGTGGATGAGCAGGGAGGAAAATGGTGTGAGATGTGGCTGGAAAGGTAGGTAGGGCCCCAGCCTGCAGAGCCGGTGGGTCCCCAGAAGACTCTGGACTTTGTCTTAAGAACAATTGAGAGGCTGGGGATGACACAATCTATTTGTATTTTGAAAAAATTAGACTTCACTATGGAATATTGATTGGAAGGAGGCCAGGGAGGATGTGGGGGTCTATTAGGAGGCCATCACATACAGGAAACAGATAATGGAAGCTGGAATAGGGAGAGGCAGAGCAGATCGGCAGAATTTGGGTGGGTTTAAATTGAAATTCTTACCGGAACTTCTACAAACCAAACAGAATAAGCACTCACATTAAATGCTCAGGTGGCATTTAAAAAGGTGTCATTTTAGAGTTATGATTACTTTATGGAGCTTACCATAAAATAAAGTAGTTAAATGGAATCAGTTAAATTTTGCTATCTAGAAGAAAGCAAAGGGTGAAAATATAAACACATAAT
Source organism: Cebus imitator (assembly GCF_001604975.1). Taxonomy (NCBI): domain Eukaryota; kingdom Metazoa; phylum Chordata; class Mammalia; order Primates; family Cebidae; genus Cebus; species Cebus imitator. The sequence continues at coordinate 6,155,700 of NW_016107406.1, forward strand.
ACAGTAGAAACAGTATAACTATATTTTAAACTGTCTAATTAAACGAGCATCTGTTACCTTAGAAAGCTCCAAGGAGACTCTGAAACACAGAAATCAAGATTACAAAGTTTTAATAGCAGATCATTGTCTTATTTTGTAATGGCTTTTTGGGATATACTTTACATACCACACACCTTACACGTTTAACCAGTTCTTAGTTATTCACAGAGTTGTGTAATCATTGTCATATCTAATTCTACAACATTTTCATTACTTTAGAAAGAAACTCCATACCCATTATTAATTACTGCCTATTTCTCCCCAGCTGCTCTAAGTGTCGGCAACCAATAATCTACTTCATGTTTTTATATATCTGTCTACTCTGGACATTTTATTTAAATAGAATCATATGGCCAGGTGTGGTGTCTCATGCCTATAATCCCAGTACTTTGGGAGGCCAAACTAGGTGGATCATTTGAGGTCAGGAGTTTGAGACCAGCCTGGACAACATGGTGAAACCCCATCTCTACTAAAAATACAAAAATTAACTGGGCATGGTGGCACATACCTGTGATCCTGGCTACTTGGGAGGCTGAAGCACAAGAATTGCTTGAACCAGGGAGGTGGAGGTCGCAGTGAGTCAAGATTGTGCCACTGCACTCCAGTCTGGGTGACAGAGGGAAACTCTGTCTCAATAAATAATAAATAAATAAATAGAATCATACAATTTTTGACTATCTGTTACTGGCACTTTTCGCTTGGCGTAATGTTTTCAAGGTTGATCCACGTTGCTGTATGTATCAGAACTTCATTGCTTTTTATTACCAAATACCCCATTATATGGATATACCACATCTACTTATCCATTCAGCAGTTGATGGACATTTAGGTTGTATTCAATTTTTTGGCTATTATGAATAATGCTACTATGAACAGTTACGTATAACTTCATAAACATCTGTTTTCATTTCTATTGGTTATATACCCCTGGGAGTGGAATTGCTGGATCACGTGCTAACTCCACGTTTAATCATTTCAAGAACTGCCAGACTGCTTCCCAAAGCAGCTTCTTCATTTCATGTTTCCATCAGCAGTGTATGAGGTTTCCAATCTCTCTGCATTCTCATCAATGCCTGTTATTATCTGTTCTTTTTTTTTTTTTTAATTCTAGCCAGCCAACCAGGTGTGAATTGGTGTCTCATTTTGGTTTTCGATTTGCATTTCCCTGGTGGCTAATGGTGATGGGCATCTTTCCATGCACTAACAAGCCATTTGTCCATCTCCTTTGGAGAATGATGTCTAGCCATATCCACTGCCCACTTTAAAATTTGATTATTGGCCTTTTATTGTTGCATTATACGTGTTCTTTTTATATTCTAGATAAAAGTATCTTATCAGAAACATGATTTACAAAATTTTTCTTCCATTCTGTGTGTTGTCTTTTCACATTTTTGATGGTGCCCGTCAAAGTACAAAAGACTTTTTTTCATTTGGATTATATCTGATTATCCATTTTTTTATTTTATTACTGTGTTTTATCTTTTAGAAAAGAATAACTTCTTGTGAAACTGTGTAGTCATATCACTGAGTTGTGTCTGAGATTCTTTTACATTTTGTTCCTACCAACAAAAAGAGAATTCAACCACCATTTTCCCCAAGGAAGTGTAGTCATTTTCTTTAATATATGTATTGCTTCTTCAAAGTTAAAAGACTATAACTAATGTCAGCCAACTCTATCTTTAGCAAAAGCAATTAAATAGCGTTATTCAGGCTTATCAGTCCTATGCCATTTTATTAGCTAAAGCAATTAGAAGAACTTATCATTTTTTAAAATCACATAATTATTGACTGTCACAGACCCTGTTACTGAGAAAGGTGATGGCTTGTAACACTGCAATGAGGTAAAATGAAAATAAAGGGCGAAAAGAAAGCCTAAAAGATAAAGGTTAAAGAAGGAAAGAAACATAAATTACAATTAGAGCGAAACATTGTGGAACCTTAATGCATTTTTTAAGACCCTTTAAGTCAAATTAATACAAATGAAAAAGACTCAATATTTGCATTGGTAGGACTTTTACTTAAAAATTTAAATTATTTATTTGAGCTAAACTCTCCACCTATTCTTTGATACCTAAAAGCTTTTAGGAGGTAAAGAAAAAGGTTTCAAAAATTTTATTTATAAAATAATGAATAGCAAAGGATGCAGGCATAAATTTAGAAGGGCATGCAGTAAATCTTTTTTTGGTCTGAGAAAGAGTCTCACTCTGTCGCCCAGGCTGGAGTTCAGTGGCGCACTCTCGGCTCACCACAACTTCAGCTGCCTCCGTCTCCCGATTTCAAGTGATTCTCCTGCCTCAGCCTCCTGAGTAGCTGTGATCACAGGTGTGTGCCACCATGCCCAGCTAATTTTTTGAAGTTTTAATAGAAACGGGGTTTCACTAGGTTGCCCAGGCTGGTCTCCTGAATTCAAGCAATCTACCATACTCAGCCTCCCAAAGTGCTGGGATTATAGGTTTGAGCCACCACACCCAGCCAGAAAATCTTTATTTAGATCATCTCAACAACTGCATGTTCCTTCTTTAAAAGTTGGATTCCCCAGTTGTTTCTCTTTGGTCTTCCAGTGCCCAGCATGTAAGTACACTTAGAAGATGAAAAAACAAACAAACAAACAAAAAAAGAACAAAACTGTGGACTTAAATTAAGAGACTGAATTAGGCCAGGCCCTGAGTCTCATGCTAAATTAAGAGACTGAATTAGGCCAGGCCCTGAGTCTCATGCCTGTAATCCCAGCACTTTGGGAGGCTAAGGCGGGCAGATCATGAGGTCAGGAGTTTGAGACCAGCCTGGCCAATATGGTGAAACCCCGTCTCTACTAAAACTACCAAAAAAACTACTTGGGTGTGGTGGCATGTGCTTGTAATCCCAGCTACTTGGGAGGCTGAGGTAAGAGAATCACTTGAACCCAGGAGATGGAGGTTTCAGTGAGCTGAGATCACACCACTGCACCCCAGCCTGGGCAATAGAGGGAGGCTCCGTCTCAAAAAAAGAAAGAAAAGAAACGAAAAGAAAGAGAAAGAGAGAGACTGAATCGGCTTTGTGTAAAGTCTTCTGAATAAAACTCTTAAGTAGAATGGAGCTGCAAAAGTGCACTGTGAATATTTGTTTTCTGTTTTACATTCAATTACATGGTTCATTTTTTACATGAGCTTTCTTCCCTCAAGTGTTCTCTAAACATCATATAATACAGAGTTACTTTTAACATCCATTTCTTTTTACTGAGAAATAAACAGAAGAGATTCACCAGCATTACTCACGTCTCTGGAATGACTTGGATAATGTTAATGGAATGATGCTCCTGAACCAGCCAATCACCTTTCAGCTCACAACCTGCCGTCTTGCCTCCATCTCCTCTCAGTGATTATGTTCCCTCACCATTCCAGCCAGACAGGAATCATAAAAACACACGGAGATGGGCATAGCAGCCTAAGTAGCCACACCTCCATCAGGACAACCTCTCCTCTTTCTTCCCTCCCTTCCATCCTCTGTACCTGCTCAAATTCACCTCAGTGAATCCTCTACCCTCACTTACATTGCTGCCCAATGACCAAAGTCAGGGGTTCTAGATGGTCTTGCTCTGTCCTTCTTCCAGCTATGTCCCTCTGCCCAGCTGGAGAGTCCATGGAGTGAAGAAATTTTGCCCACCCAGAACCTGGTGGACCTATAGACGGACCATGCCCCGGGTTTCCAGGAATCTAGAGTTTGCTGCTCAAACATAGCCTTAAGTCTAGTTCCAGGATCTGTGCAGGGCTTCTTCTCTGCATCCATGCTCCTATTGGCAAAACTTCAGGCCTGAGAAATATCCAAGGAGCAACGATTTGCAGGAAGGATAGACACAGAACTCAAACATCCAGGCTAAAATGTGCAAGCATGTGCTTATTTAAGCTGTGTGAGGTGTGAGATGGACCAGCAGTGGAGAGAGTGGGCTACAAGTATGGATGGCATGTCAGGCCAACACTGCCCTGGCCACTGCATTCTAGCATCTAACTCTGGAACTCTGAGGAATCCCAAAATCCAAAGCTTTTCTAGATTATTACAAAAGATTATCTTTCAAGATAGGAGAATAAACCACACTTTATTTTGTATGTTAGCTTGATTTATAAATATTTAGATGTATGGTACATAGTTATTCATTTGTACTTCTAACATGGACCCCAATAATGTGAATTGTAAGCCTGCTAGGTTTTGGAGTTCAAGCTTGATTGGGTTTGGAGTTCAAGTTTGATTGATTCAATAAGAATACTTATTACAGTAGGCATTGTTTTAGGCTTTCAGGGACAGCAGTAAACTGGACAGATAGGGTCCTGCTGCCAAGGAGCTTACATTCAAATGACAGAAGATAAATTGAGTAGAGTCTAGGTAAACCAATGCATTCATCCATCCATTCATTCATTTACACAACAAATATCAATTGCCAAAAGCTGCCCCCAGGCATTTGGGATGGTTTATGAAACAGACATGAATCCCTGGCGTCCTGAAGGTAATTTTAGATATTAATAAAGGTAAGAAAAGAAATTGAAAGGGGTGAAATATTAGAGAACAAGTGAGACGCATTGGCCCCATAGTTGAGGCTCTCAGGAAGACATCTCTAATGAGATTTTTTTTTTTTTTTTTTGAGGTGGAGTTTCGCTCTTGTTACCCAGGCTGGAGTGCAATGGTGCAATCTCGGCTCACCGCAACCTCCGCCTCCTGGGTTCAGGCAATTCTCCTGCCTCAGCCTCCTGAGTAGCTGGGATTACAGGCACGCACCACCATGCCCAGCTAATGCTTTTTGTATTTTTTTTTTTTTTGTAGAGATGGGGTTTCACCATGTTGACCAGGATGGTCTTGATCTCTTGACCTCGTGATCCACCCGCCTCGGCCTCCCAAAGTGCTGGGATTACAGGCGTGAGCCACCACGCCCGGCCTCTAATGAGATTTATAAGATAGAAAGGATTCGAGAGTTCAAAAAGCCAAGAAAAAGTGTGTTTATATGGAAGGAAAAGTGGGTGCAAAAACCTGGAGAAAAAACTTGAGGTGTTCAAGGAATGGGGAAAACAACGTGTGGCTGGAGCATTATAAACAAGGTTGTGAGTGTTGCTGTGTAGAGAGAAAGGGAGACAACTGAGGTTTTACCCACTATACTTTACATCTGCGTCCCTAATTCCTGTATTTAGTGGAGGACAAAGAAAGGTAACAGCAGGAACGCAGTGAAAGTCACTTAAGTGTCCAGAGTTTTGTCTTAGCCTGGTTCAGTTCAGCAGGCTTCGCCATGGGCTCTTCTAATAAACATAGCCGTTGAAGTGAGATGTTTTGAGAAAGTGCCCTCTCAGGGTTGGGGTCCCAGCAGCAAAGTGAACGTCTTGTCACAGTACACACAGATGGCCGCCAAGGGTCTGCTGCTACCAGCAAATGAGCAAAAGCACTTAATCCACATCTCCATCCAGCAAGTCGCTGGATGACGCCGGGGTCGTGGTGCGCCATCTGTACCTACTGACTGCCATGCTTCCTGTTGACAAGATTTGCTCTCAGAAGCAACTGACCTATGGATTTGCTAGTGTGCCAGACACAGGCTGAAGGCTTTCTATATTTTTCTTCACAGTAGTGAATTCTCACAAGTCAATGACTGAGGTATCAGTATCTCCATTTAAAAGGAAAAACCAAAGTTCACAAAGAGGAAGTATTTGCCCTAAATCCCATGTTGATAAGTGGTGGATCTCTTTGCAGGACCTGATGTAGTCTGCATCTGCAGATAGAATATGGCTATTGGTCTGACATTTGCACAAAGAATTAAGTGCTCAACCCTGTGGCAAGATATGCCTGGCATCCCACCCAGGTCATTGTGCCGTAGTGTGAGTTTAGGAGAATTACTTTATTTCTCTGAGCCTCAGTTTTCATCTCTGTAAAGTAGAGATAATTGGGATACCCACTTAAGGGATTGTTGAGAAATAATAATGCATGTCAGGTGGAATTTAACAAGAACTCAACAAATATTAGCTGGTTGCATTATGCTTACTTTGCTCTGCCTCTCTCTTCTTTTCCACACCTATCATGGTATCCAAGTTGCTTATCCATTCTAAGTACTCTTTCACCACGAGTCGCCAATTGCCTACTTAACAATGTGCCACAGCTTATCAAATAAGGGTGTGACAAATGAACTATGAGCTATGAGCTTTAAGGACAAACCGTCCATCGGGAAGTCAACACTAATGTTCTCAAAATAAGTCAGAACGAGATGATGAGTCACTTAGGCATCTGAAAAACAGTTATCCTTGTAAATGGGTACATGTTTGTTCAAAATAGTGTCCTGGTTTTTGCTAGACAGCCTGAGTCCCAGAAGGACACTTCAATCCAGAGTCTGTCGAATTCCACCCAGTTGTCATTCTTCTCACTTGCTAAATTAGCCTCCCAGGAAGATAACACCCACTTATGCATGAGTGATTCTTCCCAGAAGCTTCAAAGAGAAAGCCCATTCTAAGAACGACTGAGGCAGAATCCACATTGACCAAGTATTCACACATACTTGACTCTCCAGCCTTCTCTGTGGCCTCTAGAAGGTTAGAGAGTTCTTCTTTTAACCAGATGTTCAAATTTATTTAAAACGTTGAACACATCCTTTGGACAGGTTGTGAAGAACGTTGAATGCAATTAAGGAGGAGGTGAGATGATTCACTCCATCTTCACCTTAGCTCTCATGATCATCCACCTTAAAGGTTTTGTGGCCAGCTCTCCTGCAGCCCTCGATGAGTCACTCCTGGGCTTTCATTTCCCATCTGCAGCAGCTGCTGTCCACATAGTTCACAAGACCATTGTTGTTATAAAGGAGATCACATCATTTATGAAATACTTGGAGTGCTTAAGAGGAAAGGACATTGGGTAAACTTAAAGTACTTGGTATTATTACTACCTTTTAATCTTAATGGCTACAGGGAAAAATGAGTGGTCTAATGGAGTGACTCTCAAATATTGTGCTTGTAACCTACAATTTAAAAATAAAAAGAAAATTGATACTTTAACCTAGCAACTAACTGTGAGGCTAAAGTTTTGTGTAGTAGTACTTATTCTTCCAAAGTAATATATACTCTGATCTTTTCTATTCTATTTCATCTTAAGAAAAAAACACTGGTTGCAATCTACTCAATTGATCTTTTGACCCACTAACAAGTCAAAACTTGTAGTTTGCAAAACATTACTGAAAAGTTTAAGACATATATTTATATCCTTTATTATAAGACAAATTAGCCTCAGGTCATGTATATTTCCCTCTCCCAACAAATAGCTGCAATATATATTCAAAAACTATTTGTTCTTTTCAGAGTAAATAATATTAATTAGAGATTATTGGTCACTTTCCTGATAGCCTCATGATACTCGAGGCAGAATAAAGCTGCTCATTATATGAGCTATTGGCATCCATTCTCCATATGTCATGTTATTTTAGGAATACAAAACCCACAAAACATGAAGCTTCTGAAAATTATGCATATTTACATGTGTTTCTGGTTAAAAAATCTGAACAAGCAGATTTTTCTCTTGAGATTTTGTATGGGCTCATATATATATATATATACACATATAATTGCACTTTAGGTTCTGGGGTACATGTGCAGAACATGTAGGATTGTTGCATAGGTACATACATGGCAATGTGGTTTGCTGTGGATGGGCTCATTTCTTAACAGAAAATGCAAACATACATATTCTCATTTTTATAAGATTAAAAAGCTTCACTTTATCATGAAGGGGAAAAAAAGCAAGAAGGCAGTGAGAAAGAAAAAAAAAAAGGAGGAGAAAAATTGAAGGAGAAAGGATCCAGATTTAAGTTTGCTGCTTGTAACTCTCTTTCAACATAGTAGGTAATTAATATTAATTAAATAGTCTAAGTTTATAGGATGATAATAGTCAAATTAAAACTTAAAAGAATGCTATATTTAACTTACAAGTTGAAGTCATGACGTTTACACACTGCTCTTTGCTTTATAAACTCTTTTTTCTCAATAAGAGAGGGCATTTTTATTTTTGTTTTTAACTAATGCATTTTATTTGTAGAGCAGTTTTAGATTCACGGCAAAACTGAGAAGAAAGTACAGGGAGTTCCCACACACCCTATAGCTGTCCCCACACACACATAACCTTCCCAACTATTGACATTCCACACCAGAGCTGTACATTTGTCACCACCACCGATGAGCCTATATTGACACATCATCACCCAAAGCCTATAATTTACATTAGTGTTTACTCTTGGTATTCTACCTTCTGTAGATTTGGACAAATGTATAGTGACATATCCATTATAGTTATGTCATGCAGAACAGCTTCACTGCCCTAAAACTAGTGTTTTGGGGACACTAAACCCCTGTGTTCTGCCTATTCATTTCTTCCTCTATCTCGCACCTGGCAAACACTTATCACTGTACTATCTCCATAGGTTTGCCTTCTTCAGAATGTCCTATAGTGGGGATCATACAGTGCAGAGCCTTTTTGGATTGGCTTCTTTCATCTAGTAACATGCATTTAAGTCTTCTCTGTGTCTTTTCATTACTTGGTAGCTCATTTCTTGTTAGCACTAAGTCATATCCCATTGTCTGGATGTGCCACAGTTTATGTATTCACCTATGTAAGGACACTTTGGTTGCTTCCAAGTTTAGCGATTATGAATTAAGCTGCTATAAACATGCATGTACAGGGTTTTGTGTAGACACAAATTTTCAATGCATTTGAGTAAATACCAGAGAGCATGATTGCTAGACAGTATAATATGTTAGTTTTGTAAAAAACTGCCAAAGTGTCTTCCAAAGTGCTGTGCCATTTTGGGTTCCCATCATCAATGAATGAGAATTCCTGTTGCTCTACTTCCTTGACAGCATGTGGTATTGCATTAGAGGGTTCTCTAGAGGGACAGAACTAGTGGAATATACATATATAATATATATATATGTGTGTGTCTGTGTGTGTGTATGTGTGTGTGAACAATATATATAAAGTTTTTATAAATTTTAAATAACATATTTCTGATATTATTATATACAAGTTAAGGAAGCCTTTAACAGATTCCTCTGTATCTCCATGTTTATCTGGGATGTCATAAATTCTGACTTTAGGGATGCATGAATAATCAGGTTGATTTTTAACACAGCAGAGGAAACCATCCTGATGGTTGAATTAGGTTTAATATTTAAAGAGCATTTTTATGGCTCCAAAATACTTTGTCTGCATTAAACACTGAAAAACATGAATTAATGGGTAACCTCATCTAATCTTACACAAGAATCTTTAGATAGCTATCGTGTAACAAAGCAAAGAAAGAAAAAACAGAGGATTCAGTAGGGGTCATTGTTTAGGTAGATTTCCTTTCTAATGTTATCCTAAGTTTATTTTTTTCAAATGGTGTGTGCCTGCTGTCCTTACAGGTCATATTAATTGTTGATTGTATATGATTTACTCACCTGTATTTGGGGTCTGAACAGCAGGCATCCTGGAACTGTCTAGTGGTAAGTTAGCCATTGTACAAAGCTAGTTTGAGGTAGGATATAAAGACGCCTAAGATTCTTACATGATCTCAAGGTATTCTGTGTTTAAATCAAAGAGCCACCCCTTAAATTATTCAAATTTCTAGTCACCAATACAGAGATGTGGGGTTTGGGTAATTGAAGGTGTCAGGTTTACCTGGGAGCAGTCCTAAATGAATAACCTAGAAGTCAGACAACCCGAGGCTGAATAAATCAAGTAGGTTTTCTAACAGAAGTATCTGTATACTTCAATTATTCATGAGGCCTTGAATATGGAAGCTTGGCCTGTGAAATCTTGTAGGTCAAATGACTGTTTCTATCCAAGACTCCAATAAGTACCAAAAATTACTTCTTTTTCCTGCTCTATATGTCAGCTGAGGATGTGTTTTTCCTGAACTTTTTTTTTAACCTCCTCTCCTCAAATGCAGAAAGAAAGAATCAAGCAGTTATAATAAATATAGATTAGAATCAGCCACCTCTGAGACCAAGCCTTGGGAATTCTGAAGTGAAAATGGGACCTCTAAAAATAACCAGCCTTGGTTCGTGTGGGGAAAAAGACTTTGTCAGGGTTCTGCTGAGCCAAGGAGAGATAATATCTCCAGCTAGACAAGCGTTACATGACACGGGACTTTTGAGGTTTTTGCAACACCAAGGTTTAGATTTTAATCCAAAGCTGAGAGTTAATTAAAAACAGGGAAGTGGCTGGGCACAGTGGTTCATGCAAGTAATCCCAGAACTTTCAGAGGCCAAGACGGGAGGATTGCTTGAGCTCAGGAGTTTGACAGTAGTCTGGGCTACATGGCAAAGCCCCTTCTCTACAAAAAATTACCTGGGTGTGGTGGCAAGTACCTATAGTTCCAGCTCCTCAGGAGGCTGTGAGGTGGGAGGATCATTTGATCCCAGGAGGTTGAGGCTGCAGTGAGCAGTGATCGTACCACAGCACTCCAGCCTGGGCGACAGAGCTGGACCTTGTCTCAAAAAAGACCAAACCAAAAAAAAAGGGTAAGTGCAAAATATGGGAGAAAGCCTCAAGCATAAAGGAAGTAAAAGGAAAGGAAATGAGTGCTCACTGAGAACAAGCTATTCTAATAATAATATCATAATACCTAACATTTACAGGGTACTTAAAATGTGTCAGGCATTGTTCTATGAGTTTCTATAGACATCACGTCACATAGACACAAAAGGTCATTTAATCCTAACTACAAGCCAGTGAGGTAGGTACTGTTATTACCATTCAGAAGGCAGCCTCTCTTCTTACCCTGTGCCTTTCTTGATGCTGAACTGTTCTTCATCACACCCTAAAACAAGACATAGCTGCAAATACACAATGCAGTCATGTATGTTTTTTATAAAGGATTTCACAGGAACATAGAAGAATATATAGCTATTGCAGAATGCTTCATCCATTTCTATGTTAGACATTTCTCTTCTCATCATACCACTCCCTTTATACATAGAACTTCTAGAAGTCATTCTCTTGTCTAGGTCCTCAGCTTTGTGTCCACTCAGCAAGACAAAATTGGGCAGCTACCACACCTAATCCTCCTTAGAAAGCAGTTTAGGGGCCATCTACGATCACTCACCTACATCCCCAGGCCATTTTGTCTCTACCTCTAACTGTTTACCTAAGTTTTCACCCAATCAATATGTCTTTCCTGAGGGGGTAGGGAGTGGTGAAATATGTTATCATGGAAAGTGTCCTCCACGTTGTTACATCATGTTTTATGTAATTTGTATGAACCAAGTTATTAATTGTTTTATGATGACATTATTAGGTAGCTATTATCACTTCCCATTTTAGAGATCAGGGTCCTGAGTTTCAGGATTTAAATTTCCCTGGAATTACAACCAGGGTAACTAGGGTAACCAAACGTCTCAGTTTGCCTGAGACTGTCCCCATTTTAAATATGGGAAGTTTCAGGTCCTGATAAAAACCTCTATCCCAAACCAGTAAAATAAACCATATCCCAGACTAGTAAAATAGTAATGGTTGGTTTTCAACCCAGGTTTTCTGACAGATTAAGTAGCCACTCAATGAATACTTGCTGAATAAGGGGGAGGTATGGGGGAAAAGAGAGAAAGAAAGATTGGAGGAAAGAAAAAATAGGAAGGAAGGAAGGGAGGAAGGGAGGAAGGGAGGAAGGGAGGAAGGGAGGAAGGGAGGAAGGAAGGAAGGAAGG
>NW_016107406.1:6167494-6171569 GCF_001604975.1 Cebus imitator
GGGAGGGAGGGAGGGGGGAAAATAAAACAAGGGAAATGGAAGCTGCATGGTGATTTAATATCTCATAAATCTAATATTATCTATAATTTATACACAGTGGGGTGTATATATATTTGGTTAATATTTGACGGTAACTCTGTAATCATGAATAACCCATGATAGTTGCATAGCATTTGAACCACAAACACTTGAATTATCTTCATCTAAATCAGCACTATAGTTTGCTTATTTGCATAAGGAATATTAGAAATAATATTTCATTGATGAAATGAATAATATTTAAGCACAGTGGATTGAACATAGTCATCTAGCAAGCCCAGCAGCCTGACCCATGTGGTATTCTTAGCCTCCAATTCAGTCCTGAGTTCCACAACTTAATAGGTAATTCTGTAACCTTATTCCGGCTGCACATTTAGCTGAATCCTGCTATTGCAATAGCATTGAAACTATCTCCAAAGAACCTTTCATGCAGAGAACCTGCTACCAGGTGGTGATATAATGAAAGACAGGGACTAAAGAACAGAGAAGGGGACCTCACTGACTACAGAGGCAAGCTGGATGGTCATTTTGTGTCTGCTTGCTGATAATTGCTCACATGAGTAGAAAATTTCAGCATGAGATACGTTACTGTTATAATATAGGACCTGGTAGAAAGACGTTAGGGAAGGAAACCTATAGCCTTTACCTACCTCGAACTATTGAACGCTTCTCATACCTACCAAAATAAACCATCTCCTTGTGACCGGCCAAGTTAGTGTAGGCCTCTTGCCCACACATCATCTATTCAGATTCATTCATATCAAAATTTTAAAAAGTAAATTCCTCCTCTAATAAATAATATAGAAAAGCTACATGCTTTAGCCCGAAAAAAAAAAAAAAAGCTTTAAACAGCTGTCTGTAACATAAGGCTTCTACTTCCGCAAAAGCTGTAATAAATAAGCTCTTGAAGAAAGAATAAAATGAGCTATTAGGGTAGCTACCCAGCATCTAATTAAAATGAAAGAGCCTGAAAATGGCTTTCTTATTATTAGTGGTACTATTAAAGATGACAGATTGTCCTAGATGCATTGCTCCAAAAGAGGACATCCTCTCGCTTCTGGGAAAAGGAGAGTTAATCAGAGCAAAATATGGCTGTTAAAAATCCCTCCAAAGCCCACACTTGGAGATTTGTGTTTCTAGCATTGATTCTTTTACCATCTCTCCTGCTTTTGCCAACCCACTAAAACCTTTGTCAGGCCAGAAATTCAACTTCTATAAAATGGTAGTTCTTTCTTCACTATAAAACATTTAATCAAGTTAATATTTCAAGGTTTTCATTATCATTATAAGGAAGCATTAATGGTGAGAAGAAAAAAAAAATCAGTCAGCGAAAATTCTATTGCTTTTCCTTTAGTGGATATGGTCATTACATCCTTTCTAAGGAAGATCTCATTTCCTGAAGGACCTGAACAATGATGAGGTGAGAGGGACAATTAAAACAGATAAAGACATAATCTGAACCAAATATAAGGACAGCCAGTCCAGAGTAGACTCACCAATATCTCTTCCTTGGGGATTTTCCCTACCATATTTAACATATTTTACTCAGAAGAAATCGGTAAAACATATAATCACTCCATGGTTCATCATCTGCATTCTTCTGAAAGTTAAACTTCAAGTTCCCATTGCTCATTTAATTGTTTTCTATTTAATTTTTTTTTCATTAGTCTGATACCTTCTGGATGTAACTGAGTTTGGCAAATGCTCTGAGGCATGGCAAATCTGTTCTTTTAACAGAAGTAGCCACTTTGCAAAGATTCCTCAAGTGATGCTCAGGTCTGAATCACTCATTTTCAAAGCAGGGAATTTTTAATGTAGTAACAAAAATACTTCTGAATTTTTATACCTAACAGGATGGAAAAGTCACTGCTTTATTTTTTTTCCCTACCCTAAATTTTAAGACCTGTAGAGACTCAACCCTAAACAGCCCACTGATCTATTGTTTTGAAGGATTTGATCTCAGCTTAACCATAAGTTCTGCATACAAATAATGACAGCACTTGGTATAAAACTCAGCTCAAATGAACAAATGGTCCAGACAGGAAATTTGGGGAATTAATCTATCTGGTTTGTATAAGAGTCTAAAGTTTCCAAGCCGAAAGTTTTAGACAGGAAAGGAGAATAGTGGGATTTAATGGAAATAGAATGTCCAAGGGAGAGAGTACAGAGGCTGGGAGGGTGGAGAGCAGAAGAAAGGGGAGGACGACAATAGTTGGGTGTAGGGTGGCCGCTCAGATCACACAGGGAGTGTTGTGTTCACTTCTGAACACCACACGTCAAGAAGGGTCAGACCAGTGTCACAGAAAAAGCAGTGAAAGGGAGAGCACATGTTAAACACTGAGGGAACAGAGAGGAAAACAACCATGGACTCCAAAGCCACTATTGCAGGAAAAATAAAGACTCAAGGAAAAATGAAGACCGTTGCAGGGAAAAGACAAGAAAGCATATTTCAGTATCACCTAGGAAAGAGCTTTCTAGCTTTTGGAGTTGTCCAAAAATAAGAACATTACATCAAGGAGTTATATTTCCAATTACCAGAGCTGTTCAAACAGACTAGACAACCTCTTGTCTGAGATGTTGTTAAGGGAATTTGTATGCTAAGCTTGGGCATGGAGCTAGGTGTTTCTGAAATTTCTCCAGTGCTGCCTTTAAAATCTTACAATGCTTAAGGTTGTCTGTTATGATATTCTGAACCTCAAAGATAAATAGCTCATATCTGAAAATTAAAGAAGATCAAGAAAGAGCCAGCATAATAAAAACTCACTTTACAGTAGCTTCAATAAATTGAGTCTTATTTTTTCTTTCCTAACAGAAAGTCTTGAGATAGGCAGACATTGTCAGTGGAATAGCTGGGATCCTGGCAAAGAACCAACTTCTGGATACAAAATGAATCCCTCATGCCCTCAAGAGTAGGCTTTGTGCAGAAAAGACCATTCAGAGGTGTGCTTTGGTTAACAAACAAATTAATATTCAATGCATTAAATTTACTATTATTTCTTAAGCTTTCAGCTCAGCTTATTATTCTTATTTTATAAATTTAACAAAATTTAAAGGTAGTTTAATTGGCAAATGTAATTATATACCTTCAAACATGTTTAACTGCATTACATTTGACTTTCTTTTTTAAAGACTTCAGTTTTACAACACATCTTCTTAAGTGCCTAAAATTTGAAAAAGCCTAGTAAATTACATATACAGATACAGTAAATCTTAAGTTACCTTACTTGTCAGGATAGGTTACCTTAATTGTCAAGATAATTGTGTGTGTGTGAGAGAGAGAGAGAGAGACAAAGAGAGATCTTCAAGATTATATCTATATCTATATCTATATCTATCTATATCTATCTTCAAGAACTTGGTTTCAATTCTTTAGGATATATATCAAAAAGGGAGATTGGGCATCTTTTTTACAGAAATAGAAAAACAATGCTAATTCAAATGGAACTACAAAAGACTCAGAATAGCCAAAGTGATTTTGAGAAAGAACAAAGCCAGAAGCATCAAATTTCCTGATTTTAAAATATATTGAAAAGCTACAGTAATTAAAGCAATATGGTGCTGGCATAAAGACAGACATAAAGATCAATAGAACAATATAAAGTCCAGAAATGAGCCCACTCGTATAGGTCAACTGATTTTTTTTTTTTCTTTTTTGAGATGGAGGCTCACTCTGTCACAAAGCTGGAGTGCAGTGGTATGATCTTGGCTCACTACAACCTCCACCTCCTGGGTCCAAGCAATTCTCCTGCCTCAGCCTCCCAAGTAGCTGGGACTACAGGCTCAAGCCACCATGCCCAGCTAATTTTTTGTATTTTTAGTATAGATGAAGTTTCACTATGTTGGCCAGGATGGTTTTGATCTCTTGACCTCATGATCCACCTGCCTTGGCTCTACTGGGATTACAAGAGTGAACTACTGCACCCAGCCAGTTCAACTGATCTTTAACCAACAATAAACAATATGGAAAGACAGTTTCTTCAACAAACAGTTCTGAGAAAACTGAATACTGACAAGCAGAAAGAAGGAAGGAAGGAAG